>NC_090650.1:213927145-214167145 GCF_040937935.1 Hyperolius riggenbachi
CATCTTCCCATCAACTCTGACCAGCTTCCCTGTCCCTGCTGAAGAGATGCACCCCGCGAGCATGATGCTGCCACCACCATATTTGACAGTGGGGATGGTGTGTTCAGAGTAATGTGCAGTGTTAGTTTTCCACCACACATAGCATTTTGCATTTTGGCCAAAAAGTTTTAATTTTGGTCTTATTTGACCAGAGCACATTCTTCCACATGGTTGCTGTGTCCCCCACATGGCTTGTGGCAAACTGCAAACGGGACTTCTTATGCTTTCTGTTAACAATGCCTTTCTTCTTGCCACTCTTCCATAAAGGCCAACTTTGTACAGTGCATGACTAATAGTTGTCTTATGGACAGATTCCTCCACCTGAGCGGTAGACTTCTGCAGTTCGTCCAGAATCACCATGGGCCTCTTGACTGCATTTCTGATCAGTGCTCTCCTTGTTCGGCCTGTGAGTTTAGGTGCTTGCCCTTGTCTTGGTAGGTTTACAGTTGTGCCATACTCCTTCCATTTCTGAATGATCGCTTGCACAGTGCTCCGTGGAATGTTCAAGGCTTTGGAAATCTTTTTGTAGCCTAAGCCTGCTTTAAATTTCTCAATAACTTGATCCCTGACCTGTCTTGTGTGTTCTTTGGACTTCACGGTGTTGTTGCTCACAATATTCTCTTAGACAACCTCTGAGGCTCTCACAGAGCACCTGTATTTGTACTGACATTAGATAACGCACAGGTGCACTCTATTTAGTCATTAGAACTCATCAGGCAATGTCTATAGGCAACTGACTGCACTCAGATCAAAGGGGGCCGAATAATTATGCACACACCACTTTGCAGTTATTTATTTGTAAAAAATGTTTGGAATGGTTCATGTATGATTTTCGTTCCACTTCTCATGTGTACACCACTTTGTGTTGGTCTTTCATGTGGAATTCCAATAAAATTGATTCATGTTTGTGGCAGTAATATGACAAAATGTGGAAAACTTCAAGGGGGTTGAATACTTTTGCAACCCACTGTAGTCAGTAACTCACCTCCCTGGTTCCAATCACCGATCACTTGTCGCTGGTCTTCTCCTCTGCATAGACACTTATACACACTATACTTCCTGTTTAGCAGGAAGTCCTGTTTAGCAGGAAGAGGAGCTGACATACTTAGCAATATAGACAATATAGATTTTTTTTTAGGATTTTTAGAATTTTTTATTTTGTATCAGTGCAAAATTATGCAAAACTGTGCCCCCTTCTACACACACACAAACAGACACACACACACACACAGAACTCACACAATAAAGTGCACCTTTTAAAGGTTAAAAACAATGGACCCATATACTCTCAAGCAACAGGGAACATCCTCTCTAACAAATAAGTAGTAAGGTTTAAAGTCTAAATGGTGATGATGCATAGGCAAACGCAAGGGGGAATTACAGCTGCCCAGAATCCCCCCTCAGACCAGGGCTGGTGCAGTGTCTGGGAACAGGCACAAGTTGAGAATACCTACAAGTATTCTGCAGCTCACAGCATTGCCTCCTTTTATTTTTCCTGCTACAGTTGACTTAGGATGTAGCAGCAACATGTGTACAGAGCATGGAGCAGCTCTGGGGAACTTAACAGAGTCAGGTTTGAGCACAGCCCTGTGCCCTGCTGTGTGAATGTTTCACTTTCCCCTTCATTACCAATGTCGGCTGTTCTCATTATTATCTGTATACAAACTGCTCCTGATCGATCCCGTTGTTGGTCGGTCGGACGGGAAATTGTATTATGTGTCCCCAGCATGATGTCCTACTGTATTATTATACTGTATTGTGCGTGGCTGAGGGAGACCTTTCAGGAATCCCCACCTTGAAAATCCTGGGTTTGCCTCTGTGATGTGCAGATTGGACCTGGCACACTTCACAAAAACAGGTCCAGTAGCAAATGGTTGACCAATAAAAGTCCGATTAGACTCACTGCATAAATTATAAATTGGTTGTGCAACCTGCATCTATGTGCATAGGTCCTCTTCACTCCCCATAATAATTCCCAGCGGCTCACCTCATTATGTCATAAAGTTGGCCCCTAGAGACACAAACTCCCGTACATGAATATAATGCTGAACAATGAAGGATTCACTGTCTCCACCTCAACATACGTCTTGTAAGGCTGCCAGCATACAACCAGCTTCAATCGAGTAAACCAGAACATGCGGTAATGTAGTGTGGAGTTTCCCTCTTATGGTGCCCATACATGATACATTAAAAACATTCAATGTTCCCGCTTTTTCGATTTAAATGATCGAATCGAATGAAAGTAGAAAATATTTTTTTTTTTCGATCAAGAAATTCAAACGATTATCCCGTTTTTTAAAAAAAAAATCTGATCGGACATGATGGAAAAATCTTTATATTCGATCTAACGGAATAATCGAACTAAATTATCTAATAAAAAAAAATGAAAAATTGTACTATGTATGGCCACCATTACAACCCTTCCACTACTCACCGCAAATTATCCGAGACATTGAAAACTAGTGCCTGTTAGTTTGAGCAATTCAAATCTCGTTTTTGCCGGCACTATCTGTAGACAGGTAGTCCTTGATTAACAAACGAGATAGGGACTATAGATTCATTCTTGACCTAAATCCATTCTTTGGTTGTAACACTGTTCCATCTCTGTCCTCTGTACCTCCTCTGTGCCTCCCCCCATGCCTCCAGTGTCCCTCTCTGTGTTGCCACTGTTCCCCTGTGCCTACAGTGGCCCCCTTTGTGCCACATCTGCCCGGCCACTGTGTCACCTCTCTCCCTCTTCCCTCGGTGTCCGCCTCTGTGCCACTGCTGCCTATACCGTGTCCCTCCGTATCATCTTTGTGCCTCCTTCTGTCATAGTGAAGATCACAATGTGCTAATTTTGCTTACAGAAAATTTAACCTAGAATTTTCGCAATTACGATTTTACTTAATTACAACATTTTCTTTTAAACTCTTTTTTATTGAAGAATGCTTTCAAAAGTAACAATAACCACTTTTTACAAGAGTAATAATGCAGAGAATTACAGTATGTTCACAATTTGGTAAAGTACAGAATGTACAATACATTGAATAAAGATCAGGAGAATTATCTCAGGGTTGGAAGATTTCTCATTTAGCAATCTGTGTTAGACAAGAATACTTAAAGAATACTGACATCATAATAGCATACCCAATAAAACAAAATAAACCTTCAACAGTAAAAAGAAAAAAAATATATAAACCTATCATCTACAACAACTAAAAGTAATATGTTGCACAATGTATCCGACCTCTGCTTATAATAGGTAATCACTGAACCATTAGCTCCTCATACCTTTAAAATTATTTCGAGTAATCTATCCTAAAGATGACAGATTATAGTGCCAAACAGTGAAGACATAGAGGGGGGGACAGTATGAGAATAGGTTAGAGTTATTGTACATCGATGGTGATGGGACTGTCTAGCCAGATGGACCAAGTAAGAAGGAACTTGTGCGTACATCCTCTATTTTTATAGGTGATCTGTTCTAATCACAAATTAGTATTAATAAGGTTCTTCCATCTGTTCACTGAGGGAATTGTGGGATTCATCCAATTTAGTACAATAGATTTACTTGCATAATAACATGCTTTCCTAATCAAGCGTCTGTGGTACTTAGACCACATTTCTTCGTCTATTCCCAATAGAGCTATTTCAGGTATAGGGTCTATCTGGAGTTCCATAACTTGGGAGAGTGTAGTAAAAACTTCCGACCAGAACCCTCTCAAGCGAAGGCAACCCCAAATCATGTGAAAATAATCTGCAGCATAAAGTTTGCACCTAGGGAAACTATCAGATTGAGAGTTACGCATTTTAATCATACGTTTAGGAGAAAGATATGCTTGGTGTAGTCAGGGCCGGATTTACCATAAGGCACAGTAGGCACGTGCCTACAGGCGCCTGATGGTGAAAAGGCGGCTAACTCCCCTCCCCTAGAGACTCCCTCCCTGTTTTTCTATGCAGAGTGCTGATGGCAGTGTAAATGAGAGGTTTCTCAGCCTGCTCTTGGCATTCCTGATGAGATCTCCCTTCAGTCAGGGGCACCTCTAGCTACTTAATACTGAGGGTAACTCTAGCTACCTAATACTAAAGGGCAGCTGAAGCTACCTATAAAAGGCAAGGGAAGTAAGGGAGAAGTGACAGCTTAGCCAGCCAGCACACTTGCGATGTGGTTCTGTGGAGGTTTGTAGGATCATTGAGAGTGAAGTCTAGGGTGCAAGGACATCTGTGCCTATAGGCTCCTTTGATGTAAATCCGGGCCTGGGTGTAGTAAAAAAGTTTGTATAAGTCTATCATTTGCTGCGATAGAAACTTGTGCAGGAAGTTCCCACACACCCTCCCAATCTTCATTAGTGAGCCCAGGAATCACCCTGCACCACCTGTCGTAGGCCAGATCATTCCCAATTGTGCCATTAATTGCGTATGAATACAGTGTGGAAATAAGACCAGCAGGTCCTTGTGTTTTAAAAATCCCAATCAGAGGAAAATCAGATATCTTTGGTGGTATTCCAGAAAATTGAGCTAGCAGTGCATGTCTTAGTTGTAAGTATTTATAGAAACCTTGCCTAGGAATATTAAATTGGTTTTGTAGTTGTTCAAATGATTTAAGGATCCCATTGCTGTATAATTGTTGGATGTGTTGCACCCCGTGGGTAGTCCACCAATTGGCTTCTTGGGTGCCCATAAGTTCTTGAAAGGCAGGATTGTGCCAAAGTGGGGATTCAGGGATAACATCTGAGTATTTAATCACCTTTTTCAATTGAGTCCATACCCTTTGAAAAAGATTATGTAGCGGGAGTACCCCCAGAAGTCCCGGTGAGCGTGCCTCTAGATAGCCAAGCATGGGACAAAGACCCAGAGACCTAGCAATGTGCCTTTCAGATTTGGGCAAAGGGTCTTTATTTACAACATTTTTAAATACGATTTTCTCAAAAACTACAAACTAAAAAAACTAAAAAGAAAAATGGACTTGTTACCATTTTGGGACTGTTCCTGTCCAAAGGTCATTCGTTAGTCGGATGTTCTTAAGTGGGGAACTTCCTGTAATATGTGTGCTTAGTTAAATGACAGCTTTACAGCAGTTGTAATTGTATTTAGTGGCTTTACAGCTACTCATGTAAATTTTGGCTGGTTGAGTATATTGTAGCTTTACAGCTTCTGTAATTAGTGGCTTTTACAGGTTTTGAGTAAATTACAGCTATATAGCCACTGTGGACACTGTGAAAAGTGGCTTTACAGCCACTGGGATAAATTGCCACTGACCTCTCCCACCCTCCACCAGCACCCACTGACCTATGCCACCTTCACAGCCACCACCAATGACCTCTCCAACCCTCCACCAGCACCCACTGACCTATGCTACCCTTTGTCAGAACTCACTGACCTCTCCCATCCTCCACTAGCACCCACTGACCTCTCTCAACTTCACACTCACCACAAGTGACTTCTTCCACCCTCCACCAGCACCCACTGACCTCTCCCACCCTCCATCAGAGCCCAGTGACCTCTCCCACCCTCACACCCTCTACCAGCGACCTCTCCCACCCTAGTCCACCAGCACCCGCTGACCTTTCCCACCCTCCACCAGCACCCACTGACCTCTCCCACCTTCCCTCCAGCAACCAGTGACCTCTTTCACCCTCCACCAGCACCCACTGACCTCTCTCACCTACCACCAGTGACCTCTCCTACCTTCTCCAGCACCTACTGACCTCTGTTACCCTCCACCACTGACCTCTACAACCCTCTGCAAGCATCCAGTAACCGTTCCTACCCTTTCAGCAGCACCCACTGACCTCTCCACCCACCACCACTGTCCTCTCCCACCCTCCACCAACACCCACTGACCACTCCCTTATCCAATAGTTAATGACTATCCTCAGGGAAGCTCATAAAGTAATCCTACCACAGTCATAGTGTATGTCTATTATGTATATAGCACTGACATCTTCTGCAGCACTTTACAGAGTACATAGTCATGTAATTTACTGTTTTCAGAGGAGCACACAATCTAATCCTACTACAGTTATACTGTGGGATGCAAAAGTTTGGGCAACCTTTTTAATGGTCATGATTTTCCTGTATAAATTGTTGGTTGTTACGATAAAAAATGTCAGTTAAATATATCATATAGGAGACACACACAGTGATATTTGAGAAGTGAAATGAAGTTTATTGGATTTACAGAAAGTGTGCAATAATTGTTTAAACAAAATTAGGCAGGTGCATAAATGTGGGCATTTTATTGATGCCAAAACCTTTATGTTTCAATAATTTTTATTGGGAAATTTTCTTAAATTTACAACAAGGCCTAAATGGCCACATTTCAACAATATCAATAAGATTGTACATTGTCTATGTAAATAACAAAGTAAACATATAAGTGTATAACTTAGTCATTATATACTAGATATAATGAAGATAAAATGCTAAGTAATGTGCTAGGTAAAATGCTAGTGGATGGTACAATATCTGAGTAGCATTGTTGGTACTAGTAACTGTGACATATAGTTGGATGATAACTTTACACTGGAGCAGAACTACTGGGTAACTGGGGGACTAAACCCTCCTACTAAGTTCCCAGAAGACGCATCTTACTTTCTTAGAGAGTCACAGTCAATATTACAGAACAGATTGATATAAATACTATCTTGATGAAAACAACCCTTTATCAACCGTATACTTTATATAGTCTATTGAGTATCTTAAACTAGACTAAACTAGACTAGACTAAACTAGATTAAACTAGACTAAAATAAACTAACACATAGCACACTTAGTGTTTCAAGTTGTATCTTTTCAGTGCTGAGAACCAGATGTGATTGTCACAGTGCCTGTCATATGGCATACAAATAGGAGGTTAGCCAAGGTAGATATCTTTCTCTGTGAGAAGTTATATGTAATCAAATAGTTTTGTATTTGGTAACAATAAGGACCATAGACTTGCTCTAACCAAGAATGATTTTACATTTCCTGATTTAATAGCCCATGTTTTTTCTGCTTGTAGATTGAATTGAACAGATTTTAAGACTTTATCGATTGATGGGACAAATTTAGATTTCCAGTTTTCAGAGATAATCATTCTAGTAGATAGGATCATATGATTATATAGCAGCCTTTCTTTGGTTGGAAAGTCTACTGTTCCTATATGCAATAGGGCCATGGGGGGGGGGGGGGGGGTAGGCCAGACTCATAGGTAACTTTTTTAGAAGGTTCTCCACTTCCTTGCAAAGTTTTTGGATTTTTGGACAGTCCCAAAAATGTGTTCCAGAGTACCAGTTTGACCGCATTCTCTCCAACATAGTGGGGTGTATTGGTATCCAATTTGGCAATTTTGTCTGGGGTGAGATACCATCTCCACAGAATCTTTAATAAGTTGACCTACATACACAGGTGAATTTAATTATGAGAAAGAGTATTTAAGGGGGTCAATTGTAAGTTTCCCCCTTTCTCTGAAGAGTAGCAACATGGGGGTCTCAAAACAACTCTCAAATCACCTGAAGACAAAGATTGTTCACCATCATGGTTTAGGAGACATTTTTTAGCATAACAATTAATGATTTATACAGAAAAATCATGACAATTAACAAGGTTTCCCAAACTTTCGCATCCCACTGTAGTCTAATGTCCAAGCATATTATTATGTATTTCTATACAATTTAATGTATGGGAGGCAGGGGCGTTACTAGGTGCAAGATCTTGGCTGGGGCACCCTGTGGCACCAAGACTGGGAAAGAGTAAAAATGGGCATGGCCATGATCGGATTTTGGCAGAGTCAACTGAAAAGTAGTAGTGTAAAACAAAGGCAGTGGGCCAAAGTTGCTTCCCAAAACACAGTTAGGCAAAGTAACCCTAAAGGTAAATAGACAACTTCCCCTCCCACCCAGAAACAAACAAACAAAAAAAACCCACACATAATAAGGCAATGATTTCCTAAAAAAAAAAAATACATACACAAAAGAAAAGCAGCCTGTCCCCCATGCTGTGGTGAAAGCGGAGATATGAATCGTAGATGTACAGCCAACCAATACATTTAAAGATACTGTAGGATGCCATCAAGTCAATATGGATCAAATATTTTTGAGAAATGCCATGAAGAATTAAAGCGGATCCGAGATGAAAAACTAACTATAACAAGTAACCTGTCTATACAGTATATCTTATCTAAAGTTTAGATAGTTTACACAGCAAATCTAGCTGCAAACAGATTTAATAGAAAATGATTATTTCTTCCTGTGATACAATGACAGCAGCCATGTTGTTTGTAAACATTACACAGAGGCAGGCTTATCTGTATCTTGAGCACTCAACCTGTGAAAAAAATGAATCCCCCCTCCTCCCTCCTCTCCTCTGCCTTTGAAATCAATGGCTAGTAACACCTCCTTCTCCTCCTGCCCAGACTGAGCTCCCATGAGCCCTTGCTACTGCCAAGGCTCTCTGAAAACCTGTGGGCGTGGTTTATTTTGTTTATAGGGAATTAGAGTATTAAAACAAAAACAAAAAAGTATTTGGCTTGAGGAATGCCCTATAAATGATAGGAAAGGAACACAATTATGCAATGAGTAAAAGTTCACCTCGGATCCACTTTAAGGCAGTTTCAAAAGCAAGGCCAAATGCATTAACAATAACCATTAAATATTTTATGCAGCTATTATAAACATCAAATAATAAAAGCAGCATGCATTACCTCACGTAAAAATCAGCAAACACTATCCCACATACAAAATGTAGCAAACATTAGCCCAAATATGACATGCAGAAACTGTTACCTCACATATGAAATGCAGCAAAGATTACGCCATGTAAGAAATGCAGCAGTCATTACCTCACATATGAAATGCTTATACGTGAACCAAAAAAACACCATGACCGGAAAAATCAATATATTGTGCTTTACTTTATTAGGTACATCTTCCCAGTACTGAGTTTGATCCCTTTTTTCCTTTATAACTGCCTTCACTCTTCATGGCATTTCTTTAGAGATTTTAGTACATATCGACATGATATCAACACACAGTTTTTGCAGATTTATCTGCTGCACATCCATTATGTTAATCTCCCATTCCTCCACATCATGGGGGAAATACTGTTTTCATGTGTGTGGGTTTTTTGGGGGGGTGGGGAAGAGAAACACTGCATTAAGTGTGATTTTTTTATTGGGGGGGACATTGTCTTAGGGTCACATTGTCTAATTGGGTTGCACTACTCCGGCCAGCATTCTGTCATAGCCCTGCCCATTCTTCATTGCTGTGTGCCACACTCACTCCTTTTCCCCACAATTTGGCTGCAACACACTTAGCGCACCATCCCAAAATTATGTCGGGGGCTGCCTGTAAATAATCAGCACCGAGTGTCAAATACCTTAGGTATGACACTAGTACTACTTAAAGAGACACTGAAGCAAAAAAAATATATATGATATAATGAATTGGTTGTGTAGTATGGATAATAACTAGAGCATTAGTAGCAAATAAAATATTCTCATATTTTTATTTTCTGTTATATGGTGTTTTTATAACATTGCATCATTCTCTAATATTTGCAGTTTACACACACTACTCAGCATTTTAAAAAAAGAAAAAGAAAATACAGTGACTGACGGTTGAGATAATAAGCTTCAGAAGACAGAGTTATCTGCGACTTTGAAAGTCGTGGAGCTCAATGGCTCTTTTGCATAGATAACAACTGGAGTTTCTTAACTCTTTCTGTACTGGAAACAATATTAGACTTGTATCTCTGATCCTAATGTTTTATTTCTTAGTTGTACTACACATACAAATCATCATTATATTTTTTTTTTTTCGCTTCAGTGTCTCTATAAGAAGACTGAATGCTGGAACTAAATCAGTAGGTGTTTTAAGTATTATTTTAAGGATGTGCACACTTAGGCAACTAACATATTTCTTCATAAATTTGACCTACTCAAGGATAACTGTTAATGTGACAGCACAACTCTACAGTAAAAAAAATAAAAAATAAAATAGATAAAAAACAAAACAAAAACAAAAAATAATCAGTATAATTTCTTGGTATGCAAACCATGTAAATTAATGACAGATGTATTTCAAAATGTAAAGCTAAATTTGTTGTATGCCCTCTGTGTCTCTGATAGAAAGTCAGAGGAGTGGAACACAAAATACACAGCATTTCCTTATAGCTAAATGTATTCATTATGTTGTGGAAGTAGTAAAGGCAGTGATTATTAACTGTACATCATCATGTAAAGCTACATTTATGCATGTTTAATCAAAGATACAAGCTAATACATGTATGTAGTATTGTTAAACACATTAGTAAGCAAAAAGTGTTTGGTTTTTTTTGTTTTTGTTTTTGTAAGTCCATTCTATGTATAAACACCTTAAAGAGGTGTGTAATGCATGTGTGGGTTTGCTATATCTCCCTGCATGTTCTTTTTTTCTTAAAAAAAATAAATATCAGAATAAATATTTTGTACACGTGAATCTGAAAATTGTTTTCATTCATATGAGGCAGGTCCTTGTGAGTGACATGGACTGATGCACTTGTTAAATTTAATGCACCTTGTTTGGGCCACAACTTCAGTTTACTTGTGGAATATTTTTGAGACTTATCTAGACCTGCAATATAGTTTGGGCTAGGGGCATAACAATAGCCCTAATAGCCCATGTAAGGGTGGGGCTGGGGGGGGGGGGGGCTTGCTTCTCCTCCTTTTCAGTTTGCAGAGTAAGTACAGGGATAGTTGTGGCATTTATCTGTCATTTCATTGGTCAGGTCTCTCCTCTGGCTCCTCCTGGATCACATCACATGTGAGAGGAAGCTGGAGGTGGGCAGCATAGAGTGAGTGACTGCCAGGAAGAAGAGGTTCTCCGATGCAGCATGGTCACACACGGCTCAGCTGGGCTTAGTCTGATGTAAGCAGGTGGCATGGGGGATGATGGGGAATGGATCTGAATCAGAATCAGAATCTTTATTTCACCAAGTGCGACGGAGGTCGTACCCGGAATTGGTTGTGGTTCACATGGCAGTGGCAATAGAACAAAGGCAGAGATTGGCAATAAGACAATAACAATAATAACAGCAAGACAGGCAAGTAACGCACAGTTTTAATGGTCGATGCTGTATAATATGCAGTTAGCTCATAAGCAAAGTTCACAGGGTGTGGATTTGTGCTGCTCAAGTGATAAGTAACATCAATCAGCACCTTGAGTTGAGTTCTTCCTAGAAGTGCAACAGGGTGACAGCTGGGTTATTAGCTGGCCCGGGCTCCAGTGTGCCTCGGCCAGGCGTATTTGAACTGAATGTGGCTAAAGTACCACCAAGGGGCTGGCTTTAAACAGGAGGGCTGCTTGGGGGAAAAAAAAGGTGTCTGTACGCCTGTTAGTTCTTGGGCAGATAGTCCTGTAGCATTGGCCCAATGGAAGGAGCTTAAAGAAGCAGCAGCCTGGGTGGGACGGGTCCTGGGAGATCCTGTTAGACATTTTTATTCATTCTAGTGGTATAGAGGAGGTTCAGAGGTGGCAAAGAAAGGTCAATGGTCCTTTCCGCTGAGCTAATTACACTTTGAAGCTTATACTTATCTCTGGTGGTTGCTCTTGCATACCACACGATAATGTGTAGGGGTCTTCAAAATCATGGGATCTGGGGGAGGGCGGGGAGCTGTTGTTACACCACTGGTTTGGGCACATCAATGAAGCTAAACCTACACATAGAGTTACTGGTTCTTGAGAAATTAGTTTAACGCCTGCATCCTTCTATCTCAGGGCTTAAGAAGTTGAAGGATAAAGAATACGTGCTGAAAATTCACAAATGCTGGGACTCTCATCCTTTAATGCCCATTCCTGTAACCTAAAAAGATGCTGTGAAGATTTCTGGAAAACTGAGTTACAGCAAGATAGTATGTTCTCTTATTATTTTTTTGTTAAATTGTAAGTTAACTGGTGTGGCATCCTCTTTTCCTCTCCTTCTACTTGTGAGGATATATGTGGTGATGATGATACGTCGGTAATATGCAGAACATAGCAGCCATATTGTATCACATGGAAGCCATATTTTCTCATTTTTCTGTCTGCTGTGTACTACGTCAGATGTGTATGTCAATGAAAACTACATTTGCATTCAGTTCCCCTGGAAGCTGCTTATTACAGCCATGGGGCAAAGGATAGTCTGTGTCTGCATGGCTTTCGAACTCTGTCTATATGTAGACAGCCCCATTGTCTCAATATACAAATCCGGACCAATTGAGTCTGGGAACTTCAAAGGCTAACAAAAAACTCTGGAATGTACATTTGACAGCCTGCTGGAATGTTGAAGAAGCCAGGAAGCCTTACTCAAATTGTCACCTGTCACCTGGTGTAGGGAAGTCCTTTTGATGTGTGTTAAGATACAATTTTACCTGTGGTCTGAATATTGGGCTGGAAGCGTTTGAGTGTTTGAAGATCAAAAGTGGGACAGGAAAAATCTTTGAAGTTTAATGTCACAGCCAGAGAGGATATGACAGGCGTACTGTGCTGTCACACCTGAGGAAATTGGATTATTCCTGGATGTGGACATTTGAGTGGCCCCGGGCGACAAATTTTGCTATAAAACATCAGCTAGGATAGTCACAACTGGTAGTTCTTTGGAGATAGCAACATGGTAGGACTATCCTGGTTCCTGACTAGAGATGACCCAAACGGTTCGCCCGCGAACGGTTCAAGGCAAACTTTAGGTGGTTCGCATTCACCGGCAAAGGCGAACTTTTGCGGAAGTTTGATTTGCCCCCTAATGCTCCATTGAGCAGAACTTTGACCCTCTACATCACAGTCAGCAGGCACATTGTCACCAATCAGACTACACTCACTCTTGGAGCCCCACCCCCCCTTATAAAAGGCAAGGTTATCCTGTCATTTAACTTACTCGTCTGCCTACAGTAATTGGTTAAGGGACAGCTGCTGACAGACTCTGCTAGGGAGAGTTTAGTTAGGCTCTTTTAGGTTTGTTCCTAGCTGATTGTTATTCCTTACATTTTCCTCTCTCCCTCCTCTCGGAGGGAGGAGGGTCTCATCTTCCAGGGAATTGTACTATTTCAAAAGCCAGCTTACATACTGTGGCTGGGAATTGAACCCAGGTCTCAGTTTGTGGTAGATAACTCACTTAACTACTATACCACCAACAACACTACATGCTGAAGCCAGCCTAGCATGTACCATTATGATCAATCCAAGAGAAAAATTAGCTTGCTTAACCCATGGAATTGTACTATTTCAAAAGCCAGCTTACATACCGTGGCTGGGAATTGAACCCAGGCTGGGCTGGGAATTGAACCCAGGTCTCAGTGTGTGGTAGATAACTCACTTAACCACTATACCACCAACAACACTACATGCTGAAGCCAGCCTAGCATGTACCATTGTGATATACCCAATGCATGCATACATTTATTAAATTGGAAACTGACTACATTAAGGGGAATGAGTTGCATATGATGCACTTTTTTGCTAGTGTAATATGTATCCTAAACAATGAAGTAGGTCAACAACTTAGAGCAAACCTAACATTTCTACCTTTTGATTTAAACTCTGTAATGTTCTTTATATTTAATTAGCATACTATTATTAGTACACAAGACATCTCAACTTGTGTGATAGAGCTGCAGAAAGTGAACTCTCTTGGGTGCTGCCTTTTTTTTTTAGGAATTCTAGAAGTTATATTATCTGCCAATCTGATGCCCCTAAATAAGGTCTGACAGCTCTTCCAGATACTAAAGGGCTATATGTGCCTCTGTGTATGCTGGAGGGACATATCAAGGTCAAACATCCAGGAAGTATGTTTTGACTTCTCAGAGACTGGTACAGAGACTAAACATTGACAGATATGAGTTTCTGGGAAAACAGTATGTATAGAATCATGCAAACAGTATGTATAGAATCATATTTGTGAGCAGCAGAGTTTCTGACTACAGGTACACTTTACCTATTTTTGCGAATATAAAGTTTATTTTACTTCAGGATTCATAAAGTTTTGACTAAATCTTTTGAAACAACATAAAATTCCTGTTTTATATGAGGCATGTTGAAAAAAAATCACAGACAGATACAGTACAAAAGCTGCTCACATATAATAGCAAAGGCCAGGATTAAAAGCCTGTAGGGCAATTTAATCCTCACTGAGAAAGTTGGTTGCAAAGAGGCTTTATTAAAACCTTACTTGTTTTGCATAATGTTTAAGCCATTTCTTTTCTTTTTAGCTATTTATACATAACTTTGAGCTCATCTGCTTTCCATATTTCTTCCTCTGTATCGACATGCTTTCTTTCCTGCTTATATTCTTTGAAATACTTCCATGGGCATATGCTATAATTCTCCATCCTTTTCTTTATCTTCTTGTTTCTACATGCTAGCTTGAATAAAGAAGTCATTATCAGCAAGTCCACAATGGATCCAGACAACTACATTCAAGATGCTGTATAGATGATGTATTGATCAATCCTCAATGAGTAATAGCATTCTAACAAAATGAGCTTAGAGAAGTTAAAGTATCTGCTCATGCAAATCACAAACGAAGCATTCAGTGGCACAAAAAGGTCTAGCCCTGTGAATTATAATTACACTCTACAACAATAAAAGTCAGCTGTATTTTTTATTTATTTACTGCAATCAATGATTCCAATGAGGCTGTGGGCTCCATGCTGAAAATTTGTTTTACCAACAATCCCTGTAGTTGTATGCTCTATGTAAAGGGAATATCTCCATTAACTCTTGCACTTCTGAATAAGTGATATTAAGCAGCATTTTTAAATGGCCTGTTTCATTTAATTTTTGTAAAGTTTATATGTCTGCAAATTGATCTTTTACACATCATTTACAGGATCTATTTTTTCCTGTAATTTACAAATAAATGCAATACAAACAGTAAAGCATGCGTACGTTAAAAAGGGGCGCTGGAAAAAAAGGGCGCGGGGTTTTAAACGATAAGCATGGATAACGTTTAAAAATGTATTGTACTGTATTTCGTTTAAAATTAATGTTTTATAAAGTTATAAATCATTAAATAATGTGCATTAAATCGGCAATTGTAAAAACGTTAATCTTCCGTTTAAATAGTGAAACGTATAATAACGTTTAAAAAAAAATTACTAAGTAACCCTCCCTGTACCTACCCCTAACCCCTAGACTCCCCCTGTTGATGCCTAAACCTAAGACCCCCCCTGTTGGTGCCTAAGTAACCCTCCCTGTACCTACCCCTAACCCCTAGACCCCCCTGTTAGTGCCTAAACCTAAGACCCCCCTGTTGGTGCCTAAACCTAAGACCCCCCTGTTGGTGTCTAAACCTAAGACCCCCCTATTAGTGCCTAAACCTAAGACCCCCCTGTTGGTGCCTAAACCTAAGACCCCCCTGTTGGTGCCTAAACCTAAGACCCCCTGTTGGTGCCTAAACCTAAGACCCCCCTGTTGGTGCCTAAACCTAAGACCCTCCTTAGTGCTCACTGTATTGTGTGTAGAATAATGTTTTAAAAACAGTAAGGGATAAAATATATTACAATTTACATTACGTACTGATCGCTTTGTTTTGTGAATAATAATGTTTTACAAACAGTAAGGGATAACATTTAAAATACTGTTTTATTGAAATAAGAAACGTAAATCATCACAAGCAGTTATAAAACATGAAAAATCTTCGGGCGCTGTTGGAAAACGTTATTATTCTCGGGCGCCCTTTTTTCCTGTTCGGCGCCCATTAAACGATAATTATTATAGGAGTGAATGGCGGCGCCCGATTTGTCCACTAGCCTCCTGCGCTCTTTTTTACTGTTACCGTAAAGCATGATGTACAAGATTAGAAACAAAAAGCTCCACATACTGCATTACAGTAAAAATAACAATGCAAAAAAACATGCAGCCACCCTCACGTGCAAATGTGAATAGCCGTGCTCCACTCCGTGTCTCAGCCACAAACACCCCTCAAATGTAGCAGCTCACCAGATTGGCACCACCTCAAAATCCAGGTGGGTCCAGCGTATAAATGTAAGGGCCACAGAATACACTGCTCCAGTTCTCCAACGGTATAAATCCAGTGACTAATGCACAATACTTTAAAGTGTACTTACCAAATGTCTTTAACCTCCCTGGCGGTACGCAGATGTAGTGGCTGCATCCGTGGGAGGGATTTTTTTAAATAAAAAATAATTTCAATTTGTTAGCTAGCACTAGGCTAGCTAACTATTTTCGGCAAGTCCCCCGGCACCTCTCTAACCCCCCCTCGATTGCCACCGGCAACACTCACCCGTCCGCGATCCCGCGAGAGCCGCAGCTTCACCAATGAGCTTCATTGTCTCTATGGTGATGATCGGACATGACGTCATGCGCAGTCCCGATCCTCCCCATAGCGAAGCCTCGAGCTGATTGGGAGGCTTCGCCATTGCGGGATCCCTGGGGGGGTATGTATTGTGGCGGGGGCGATCGATGGGAACCGGAGGCACCTGGGGGGCACAATGAATTTTTTTTTAAAAAATCCTCCCGGGGCCAAGCGATCCCCTGCAGCGGCTAGCCCGACACTGTGTAGGCTTACCGCCAGGGAGGTTAAAAGCCAAGGACACCCTGGACTAGAGGGATGGCTACATATGGCAAAGCTCCGCATCAAACAGGCCTGTTTTAAAGAGAACCAGAGACGAAGCACCCTCATGTATTTTACACTATATATTAATGGGAACATGACAGTAAACACCTACCCTGCTCTTTGTTTCATTCTTCTCTGCTAAATCTGCCTGTTACCAGCCCTGATAAGAATCCCAAACTGAGCATTCAGTCTAGCTTTTCCTGGAATGATTATAGCTGAGTCAGTCTTCCGTGATGTCTTTTGAAGCCCAAGGCTGCCCCCTTGTGGCTCTGCTTTGCTGCTATTTATTCTCGAAGCAGCAAAGCAGAGCCACTAGGGGGCAGGCTTGGGCTTGAAAAGACATCACAGAAGAATGACTCAGCTATAATCATTCAGGTGAAAGCTAGACTGAATGCTCAGTCAGGGATTCTTATCAGGGCTGATAACAGGCAGATTTAGCAAACAAGAATGAAACAAAGAGCAGGGTAGGTGTTTACTGTCATGTTCTCATTGATATATATGGTAAAATACATGAAGGTGTTTCGTCTATGGTTCCCTTTAAACAGAGGAGAGACACAGACATGTGCCTTAGTTGATGTCCAACTTTAATATGAGCATCAGGCCCTGGATCTCCACAGAACATATTTGCATGTGCAAATATGCTTATATAAATGTGGCGATTTATGTTCTGCATTAACATAGATGTGATTGCATCTATGTACAAATGCCCCAAAAGATGCTCCCCCTCCCCACTCTCTCCAAATCACTCTTCCCAGCGCTACTCTAGCTAGTATCTCACGCTAGCTTTATTAGTGGAGCGCACACGCTGGGAAGGAGGAGGACGGGGGAGTGTCCATACTTCTGCCGTCATAATGCGACAGCAGAGGGGAACACTATAGGACATACTGCGCATGTGCAGCGCAGTATGTCCGGGTTAAAGGTCAGGAGAGTGGACCGGTACCGGCAGCTTTAGGAGACGAGCGGAGGCCGACAGCAGGGAACGGGGGAAGCGGTAAGTATGTGCTTTTTATTCCCTACGCATTGCAGCATGTATTTTACCTTTAAAAGGGCACTCGCTATGAAAATTGCAGCAACAAATCGTGCTTGCTATTTGTAGTTTTAATTTTCATAGCGAGCGACGCCCAGTGCCCTTTTAAAGGAGACGTCTGACTTTCGATGTAGGCACAAGTGGTGGGGGTTTTAAGGTTAGGTGTGGGGGTTAAGGTTACCTGCCCAATGGGGGGATGCGTTAAGGGTTAGGCACCACCAGGGGGGTTTTAAGGGTAAGGCACCATGGGGAGGGTTAAGAGTTAGGCACCACCAGGGGGTGTTTAGGAGTAAGGCACCATGGGGAGGGTTAAGGGTTAGGCTCCACCAGTGGAGGGTTCTGTGTGAGAGTAGGGAGAGGTTAGGTCATGGTGAAATACTGTATTGGTACAAATGACTGATATTTTACTATATGAATGTAGTATATTGATACATTTAATGATATTCAACCACCTTTTTTTCAAATGTACCCTCCCCAAGGTGCCCTGTTTATTACAGGTATACATGAGATGACATCCTATCTGGATAATTTGTCTGGGGGCGAGGGAAGACATCTCCTTATTGAGTTGATGTATTGGATAGCACAGCAGTGAAGTATATAGCACTCTTTTCTTTCAGCACTAGAATCCTGTGTTTTCATTTCTGGCCAGTAGACTCTAGGAATGTTCTCTCCTTGGGTTTCCTCCCACATCCTAAATATTTACCCTCTCAAGCATTCAAGGCAGAGTTACCAAGGTTGTGGGTGTGCTCCGCCTAATTGATGACTTTGAGATGTACATGCATACATCTATGTATAGAACCTTTAGCTTCAGCAATCAGGGAATCAACAGACATTTCAGGTATCCGATTGGGGAAAAAACATAACAAGTTCTCACTATTTGCAGATGATATTCTCCTCACCCTTTTTTGACCTTCATGCCACACTTGCTAATCTAGATGAGTTTCTCAACAAATTTGTTAACTTGTCTGGTTAAAAGGTAAACACATCTAAAATAGAGGCTTTGCTGCCAATTAATGTCTCTCCAGATACGTTTTGTCACCTCCAATCCTTATTTTCGTATACATGGTGCACTACCTCCTCAAAATACCTAGGGATCAAAATCCCATCAAACTATGATTCCTTATATGCTGCCAATTTTCCTTACCTTATTTCTGAAATTAGATGGCTTCTGAATAAATGGACTCCCTTAATACTCTTATTTTTTAGCATAATTTTTAGCATCTCCATGACAATTCTCCCAAAAATATTGTAGGTCTTTGAAACTCTCCCAATACGAGTCCCTATGGCTACTTTATGCTCCCTACAAAAAGACATATGGGTCTCAAGATATCACAGAATTCCTAATTCAGTTATGTTGACCCAAAGATAGCATGGTGGATTTGGTGTACCTGATATAGTCAAATATTACTTGGCAACACATTTGTGACATGTTATTCCTTGGACTCATTAACCTGAATACTCAAAATGGCTGGAGATTGAAAAAGAGTGGATAGCCCTGTAACACCCACGCTCTCTTCTGTGGTCATTCCATAACAATTCACCCAATGCATGACTATTCAGTTCACTAAAAGTATTTGGTCCTATTGCAAACCTCGGTTTCCTCTGGATTGTAATGTTTCTTCGTTGGTCAATATATTGTTTAACCAATTAAGCCTTTTTGTTGTAGCTGCTACGTCCAAAAGGCTGCTGCCATGCTGCTGCACGCTCCCACGGCTGCCCGTTAGCCCGAAGATCAATAAAGGGGAATGCAGTTCCCCTTCATTGATCAAAGTCCCTATTAGAAAGACCAAGGGGTTTCTATGAGAAGCTGCAATCTTTCTAAAGAAACATTTTTTTTTACGTTTTCCCTTCACTTCCTGCAAGCGTGATCGCTCACTTACAGGATGGGGGAAAAAAAAGAGAGGTCATCTTGTAGCCAAATAATAAAACTACATCTACATATTTTTTTTTTTATAAACACAATCAATTAATTTAAAATTAACTGTATACCTCCCACACTCCAAAAAATACCCAAATACAATTATTAATAAAAAAAATTACAATAAAAAATCATAGATAGTTACCTAAGGGTCTGAACTTTTTTAAGATGCATGTCAAGAGGGTATAGTACTTTTTTTTTTTTTTTTTTTTTTTAATTAAAAGCTTGATAATAGTGATGGATGCAAAACTTAAAAAAATGCTCCTTTATTTCCAAATAAAATATTGGCACCGTACATTGTGATAGGGACATAATTTAAATGGTGTAATAACCAGGACAAATGGGCAAATAACATACCTAGGTTTTAATTATGGTAGCATGTATTATTGTAATGCTATAATGGCCAAAAACTGAGAAATAATGATTTTTCCATTTTTTTTCTTAATATTCCCGTTAAAATGCATTTAGAAAAAAATAATTCTTAGCAAAATGTACCACCCAAAGAAAGCCTAATTGGTGGCTGAAAAAACATGATATCAATAATTTCATTGTGATAAGCAGAGATAAAATTATTGACAAATGAATGGGAGGTGAAAAAATTGCTCGGATGCATTAGGTGAAAAAGCACTGAACGCTGAAGTGGTTAACCTGGACTTAGCCTCATCCTATTATGTGAGTGCTTGGACCAAAGCGGATGTCTTCCACCTTTGGCATCTTATTGATTCCTTGGCCAGACGGCAAGCCACACCCTGAGGAAGCCCATTGTGCAAAACATGGACAGCTCTTGCGAGTAACCCTGCAAACAGAGTCAGTGAATACCCATAGAGAAATACTGGACACAGGGATATGGCAACCCCCTGAATGAGGTTTGTGATTTCAGTGAACAATGACTGCTGTGCTCTGCTTGTTGCAATGCGAGCTTTTCTAATGCTATGCTGGGTCTACTAACCACGAGATGTACAAAAGGCGTAACCAACTTATGATGTTTTGTATGCACACTATGCTAAGACTAGCTCACTAAGATGGTTGGATCGAATTGCTACTGTCAATCACTGCACATGTTATGCTGTTGAAATTAGGTCTGTGTACTTGGCCCTTTGACATAAGTTGGTGATGTTCATCTGACACTTGCTTGGAATTCGCTGACTGTCTTTGAGCTACTGGCTGGCAAGAGCCTGGAATTGCTGACATATAAGTGGTGTAATAGTGGTCCAATCAGTATCTGCTGCAACACCCAGAGCTCTGTGATTTAACACAAGTGCATGCAAATAACCATCTATGGAATGAATGGCGTGCATGTATGTATGGAGCGGGCATGAAAGCGGGGGCGGGTGCTGTGCAATCTCAGAGGCTCCTATAGTGTTTTAATGGTTTTTATTACAGTGAATTTTTATGCACTTCTTTGGTAGTCTGTTTACAGTAAAGATTTATGATAACTTGCCAAGCGAGGCCTGGTCTAAATTTTGTTGGTGTTTTTTTGCAGATTGAAGATCTGAGTTAAAGGCCCGCAAAACAATTGATAAATCTGCTTATGTAGTGCAGTAGCACTCATCGCAATTGCGATTTCAATTGTATTGCCATTAGGAGACCAAAAACTTTTTTGCACAGATGGCTCTTGTCAGCAGAACAAGCTAAATGTAAGTTTCAATTTTCTCCTCTCCTAGTTTATAATTACCACCAGGTAAGGCATTTTGCCAGCTCACTTCAAGGCCCATCTTCCTATGATTCACCTATACTTTTTTAACTGTCATGTGCTAAAGGCCACGACCAACCACTCCTTATTTCTACGATTTACCAAACTCTACAAATCCACTTGTCCTGAAGATTAAGATGTGTCAAAATCTCATGCCACCCCCCACTCACCCCTTTGTCTTGGCCCTAAGTAGGATAGAGCAGTGAGGGAGCATGAAGTCTGCTATACACAAAATAATTTTAATCTCCATGACCACCACCTCCCCCCCCCCCCTTAGAAAAATGTAAATTTGGCCACAGATCTATGTTATATTGATTCTTTTGATATACAGTATATTGTTATTGCACAACAAATTCTAGTAGTGAGTGTATCACATGCAAGGGGCATAGTGCATACAGGGGTGTATCTTGGCAGTGCTGCTCATCCGGATTCCGGATATCAGGGTAACCCGGATAATTAACACTTTTTCAGCTATCTGCCTGGATTCAGACTCCAGATACCTGGGCCCAAATCTGTATACCAAACTGCGGATATTTAGTCGCACGCACGGATATCCGTGGATACCCGTCGAATATCCGAATCCGGATACTGTAACCATGGAGATGATGTCCATGACATCATTGAGCCAATCAGAGGGCTCCCAGCCTAAGCCCAAGCAACCAATCACAGAGGGGAACCTTGGCCAGTCTCTCCTGTATATAAGGAAGGGGGCCATGATGAGACTCTCGTCCTTGCTTTGTGACTGCCACTGAGAGACAACTCCAGTGTGTTTGGCTAAGCAAGTGCATTATCACACTGTGAAACCCAGCGTTTTTACACATAAACACATTCACTACACTACTGTTATATTGTTTTATAGATAGCTAGCCTATGTAATTTGTTAGTGTCAGTCAGTCAGACTTTGAGCTGCAGCAGCTGCCTGCTAGTTAGGTCCTGTGTCTGTGTGTGTGCTGTGCACAGTCCAGGCCTCCTGCTGCTGGCTGGCCTGCTATTAGCCTTAGCTAGCTAGTAGTTACAGTATAGGTAGGATTACTGTGTTATTGTGTAGTTACTGCAGTGCTATTAGTTGTTAGAAAGTAGTACTGTGTTAGCTACTACAGATTATTGCAGCGCTGCTGTGCTGCTGACTGAGCAGTGAGCAGTGTCAGTTTGTCTTGTTCTACTCCACTGTCTGTCACTCCGTGCTGATTCAAAGTCCTAGCCCGCTATTAATAAAGTACAAGTACCCCACACATCATCTGTGACATCACATATCTTGTACTATGTCTGGCACTGGCAGCCGGGGGAGGGTCAGCAAGGCCAAGAGGAGAGGGAGCAACATCGCTGCCTCCGTCAGCAGTTCTGCCGCATCAGTCTTCATTACGCCGCTATCTACTGGCCATCCAGCTGTTAGGGGGAGTCACGCTGCAGAGACGCAGCAGCGTGTCGTGACCATTTTCAAGCAGGGTCAGAGGCGCAAATTGGAGGAGAAAGACACTGTGCCTGTGATGCAGCTGATGGTGGATGACGAGCAGGCCACCATCAGCCCTACAAAACAAATTCTGGATGTAATGGGCTTTGTGGAAGAGTCTGAGATGGTGACAGTAATTGTTGGGGGGGAGTCCGTCGTCCATGATGTGTCAGCAGAAGAGGAGTTTGGGGCGGGCTCATCATCCCAGCAGTTGTTCGAGGAGGGGGAGTTTGATGTTGATGATGATGAGATGAAGGACCAGGACTACCATCCACAGGAGGGGGATCATGTCAGCTCTGACTCTGAGGAGGAGGATGATTCAGTGGGTCTGGCATAGAGAATCAGCATTGCAAGGATTGGCAGGAGCAGCAGTGGGCATGGAATGGGTGACCCACAGCCCGCTGCTTCATCTGCCACTGCTACCACCAGCCGCACCACTCAACCCTAGGCCCCAACCACCACTGGGAGAAAATCAGCAGCAGCATCCCATTGCCACGGCGACGTAAGGGACAGGGCAAATTGTAATCCCCAATATGGAAGTTTTTTCATCTGCCCTCACTGGAAAGCAAGTTTGTGACTTGTAATGTGTGCCATGTGAAGATGAGCAGAGGGTCTAACCCCTCCAACTATGGCACCTCCAGCTTCATAAATCATCTGGCCAATAAGCACAAGCCTGAGCATGAGGAATTCAAGAGGCTGAAGGAAGCTGGTGCTGGCCCTTGCAGTGGTCAGAGCACCATAACCCCCTTTGCCACTCCTGCCAACACTGAGGCCAGTTCAGGCAGCCAGTCCTCCTCAGTGGTCTTCTCTGCTCCCTTCTCGGCTTCCCGTGCAAGCCCAAGACGCCACCACCACCAGACCCTGCTGAGTGAGTCGTTCATGGTCAGGGCTGAACGGCTTGCTTACACGGGCCATGTCCTCCCAGCTCCTCCCGTACTCATTTGTGCAGGAGGGGAGCCAGATGTGCGTGCTCCTGCAGTGCGCAGCGCCGGATTGGCCAATTCCCAGCCGGCAATACTTCGCACGCACGGCCATCCCAGCACTGCACCAGTTTGTGAAGGCCAACGTGGAATGTGGGCTTGACCATGCAGTGGGTGCGCGCGTATATGTGACCATGGACTCATGATCAAGTTGGTTTGGGACAGGCCGGTACCTCTCTTCCACTGCGTAGTGGGTCAGTTTGGTGGAAGGGGGTGAGGAGGGGACAGCAGCATCATCACCCCAGTGGGTCATGCGACCCCGCAGCAGGGTCAGAGGAAGTGCAGCAGGTTCCAGCTCTGATCCGCTTCCATCCTCCGGTAAACCCGCCTCCAAACACCCCCGCCTCAGCAGAAGCATGAAGGCCCGCCACTGCCAAGTGCTGCTGCACCCTGGGGAAGAACAAACTTACGGCAGACCATGTCACGGCCAAACTCCAAGAGCAGGAGAGGAGTTGGCTGACCCCCAGAGGCCTGAAAGTTGGAGAGGTGGTGGCCGACAATGGGGCCAACCTGGTTGCTGCCAGCCACCGGGGAGACCTCACCCACATCCCCTGTCTGGACCACATCCTGAACCTTGTGGTGCAGAAATTCCTGCGCACCTACCAGGGGATTGACACTCTTTTGGGAGCGGCAAGGTGAACCGTGGGTCATTTTCGCCACTCAGGTGGTGCCACAGCGTCCCTGGAAGCCGTGCAGCTGGAGCTGAACCTTCCACGGCACCGGCTCATCATAGATGTTCCAACATGCTGGAATTCCACCCTGGCCATGTTGGAGCATCTGGTGGAACAGAGGAAGGCTGTCAACCACTACCTGGCCAAAGCCACCATAGAGGCCAACTTGTCCAGGACCGGCACCACCCACCTCCCGGACATCATCCGCCCTGCTGAGTGGGAAAAAAATGCAGCTGGTGTGCTTGGTGCTGGCACCTTTCCTAGAGGCCACCAACATGGTCAGCCAGGACTGTGCGTCGCTGTGTGAGTGGGTGACCATGGTGGACAAGGCCTTCGATGCTCTGCTGGAAGTGGGAGAGGCAGCATTGATCCAGCAGGAGCAGCAGCAAGCTGCACAGTCCGCCTCTGTGCGGCAGGAGGGGGAGGTTGAGGAGGACTTGCTGTTTGAGGAGTTGGAGGTCCCTGACCATGAAGAGGAGGGGGCACAGCGGAGTGCAGCTGCAGTGGTGCGGGGGTGGAGAGAGCAGGAGGAGGATCAGGAATCAGAGGAGGAGAACAGCACTGTCAGCGGTGCAGATGCAGAAGACGGTGTGTCAGCAGAGAGATGTCCCCTGTTCTGGGGACATCTATACCGCTGGCCACCTATTCTTGGGACATCTATACCGCTGGCCACCTATTCTGGGAACACCTATAGACCTGGGGCTACCTATTTTGGGGGAACCACTGCTGTCAGATTGAGTGTATTTTGGGAAACTGCTGCCAGGTGAGAGGTGTCTACCATATTAAGGGGGCATTCTGCCTATTTATGTGAAATGCTGTCTATTAATGTGCCTCATGATTGCTGAATTTGTCTTGTTTAGGGGCTCATGGTTACTGAATTTGTCTTGTTGGGGGCCTCATGATTTGTTGGGGGCCTCAAGATTGCTGAGTTGGTCATGTTGGGGGCTTCATGATTGCTGAGTTGGTCATGTTGGGGGCCTCATGATTGCTGAATTTGCTGAATTATGCAAGATAAAAGTTACTACAACAATGTGAATTTTGTGAAACATGAACCTTACAATTTCCAAATTAATTGAAGCATAAGCTCCCCCACCCCCGCACTTAAAACCACCATGCAAATGTTTCTTTTCATATTGGTTGGCTTAGTGGCCTTTACCTGACATCATTGTTTTCAAACAATAATAATAAGGAATACTGCATTAAATGCGGACAAGCCCATGAACATGGCGATACAGTATATGGCCTACACTTATGGCTCTAGGCCCCGCATGTGACACTCGCCCCAAGCCCCGCATACTCTAAGGCAGCTCAATATTGCTTTCACGTCATGTTCCCTTTAAAGCCGCAGGGACTGCCAAATTATCCCGGGAAAATAACCAGATATATAAGTAGAAAAATACTTGTTCTACTTACATAACATATGCATTTTAGTGTCCATGTTTTGATTTCAGTAAATGTTGAGATAACTGTTCCTGGCATTTTCCATCTTAGTTACCTGTGACTGAAACCAGTCCTGATATCATTTTCTCCTTTACTGTTTTTTTCTGCTAGAAACTGCATTGTCATATCTAACTTGCTTTGAAAACATGTGAGAGCACAGCATAGATCATATTTCAGCAGCTTCTCCCTTCTCAGCCTTGTGTCACACTGAACTGCCCTCAGCCAATCAATGAAGAGCAGGAATGTGGGAGGGAAGGTGACCAGCTTCCTTCTCGTTGGCAATATACCAAATAGAGCCAAGCTGACATAAGATTTATTACAACAGAAGTATATCTGATTAGATTTGAATGCTTGCAATGCAGGGTCATGTTGCTGGCTACTTAATAAACACAGAGCAGTTGGTAAATGGAATTTGATTTGGTGGCTGACAATTATGCTTTAAGATTCTCAGAGAGTTCTCTGAGGTGCCATGTTGAACTCCTAGTGACCAGTATGAGAGAGTGAGAGCAATAACACCAAATTTAATATCAACTGCTCCCTATTCACCCCGAGACCTTGTAACACTAAAGGTGGCCACTAACGGTTCAATTTCTAGCGAAAAATTGTTTGAACGATCAGAAATTCTGATCGGACTGGTTAAAAATAATCTCAGTTGATGGGCACAATCAATTATGAACGATTATAAAAAAATCACCCGACTGGATTTTTATCAAACCAAAATTGGGATTTTCTTGATTGGTTGTGATAGAAAGGAAGCAAAGATTGGTTCGTTGATGGTGTAGTGAACGATTTTTCTTCCAATCAGAATTTCTGATCGCTCTAACAATTTTTTGCTAGAAATTGGACCATTAGTGGCCACCTTAAAGCTGGATTGACATCATATGTTGCATAAAGCACACATTATACTAAGTGTGAACTGCAATGGAGGCTGCACATAGACTTAAATGCAAAGCCTGCATGCAGTGAGTTAGAATACCACAATCTGTTTCAACACATAAGTGTGAACAGCCCCATAGAATTATATGGGCAGTCAGTTTGGCATTCAGAGTTAATGTGCAATGCAACGAACATAGGGGTTGATTAATTAAGCATCTGTAATATTACGGTGCATGCACAGCACAAGGCAATATTACCTTGACCTTTACTTCAGAGCATAAGTACCACGAGATATTCTAGTAACCTGACCAGCGGTACTCCAGTAGCATGACTGTTACTATGGTAACGTGCGTGATAGGTGTGGGGAATCAAGATGGCCACTAAAGGCATATGGGCTCCCCACTGTGTGGGTCACCAATAGGAAAGGGAGAAAGGGTTGTGAATTATGGGGGGGGGGGTTGTGTTAGCAGTTGAAAAAGGCGCCTGAGTCACCTGTGTAAAAAGGGCATCCATAGACTTCAATGTTATTTGCTGCAAATCTCGGCTATGGGGTGGTTAAAAGGGCGCCCAAGTTTTTTAGGTAATATTAGGCACCACCAGATTATGGTTAGGATTAGGCATCACAGTCAGAGGGTCTTAGGGTTAGGCACCACCGGGAGGAGGTTCTTAGGATTAGGCACCACCAGGAGAGGGTTGTGTGCGAAAGTAGGGAAAAGTTAGGTCATAGTAATCGCTTTTCTCGGCTATATCACTTTTCTCGGCTATATCACCTTTCTCGGCTATATCACTTTTCTTGACTATATCCGGCGCCCTTTGTATAACCCAAAAATTAAAATATTGGCTATATCAGCCGCCCTTTTGTAGCCAAAAAAAATCTCAGCTATATCCAACACCCTTTTATAGCCAAAAAGAAATCACGGCTACAACCAGTGCGCTTTAATAGCCGGAAAAAAACATTCGGCTATATCCAGCACCCTTTTATAGCCAAAATATCGGTTATATCAGACACCCATTTATAGCCCCAAAAAATCTCAGCTATAATCAGTGGCCTTTTTTGCTAGGTTCCCTTTTCAAATGAATGCCAGGGGGGGTATCAAAGTTTTGCGTGGGGGGAGGCCTTTGGGATGTAGCTAGGCCTCTTCAAGAAACTGCCAGTTCATGATGAACTGATTAGCCTCATTTTCTGACTTTACAGCAAGGGGTTATGTTGAAATAGATAAAATGTCTCTATTGTCACAAGCCCCACCTCCAAGGAGCAAGTAGAAGGACCAACAGAAGAAGTGAGTACAGGAATACTGCAGACCCTGCAGTTGTGGACCCTGATTTACTGGGAGGCTGAGCAAGGTATGATGCTTATGAATGGTAAAAAGCAGATCAAAGCTTAAAGAGAAACCGTAACCAAAACTTGAACTCCATCTCAATCAGTAGCTGATACCCCTTTTCCCATGAGAAATCTTTTCCTTTTCTCAAATGAATCATCAGGGAGCTCTGTATAAAGCTGGTATAGTGGTGAAACCCCTCCCACGTGTGATGTCAAGACTATGGTCCTGACATCACACTGTGGGAGCCTTTTTGCATTGTGGGAAATTACAGCTGTTTGCAACTGCCAAAAATGCATCATCTATTTCCACAGACATCACCTGCCAGCAGTAAAGATGTTGCCATGTGATAAATGTCAGAATGTAAATCAGGAAGAAGAACGATTTTACAATGGGCAAACACTGGCAAAATCATTTGTAAATAATTATTGTAAAAATTAAGCACTTTTTTTCATTACGTAATTTTAACTGGAGTTCCTCTTTAAGCATGCCACTGACTGTTTATTGCAGTGGTAGCTGGTAGGTCCAAAAGTCAGGTTATCGCACATGCAAAATTTCACTTGTACTTTAAGCACAGATTCATGCCTGTCATGTGCAGAAACAGTAATGTTATAAATGTAGATACTGTATGGTGGAGAAAATTAAACACATTTCCATGTACTCTGCAGCCTGTTTAATTGCATATGAAGAGATTAATATCCATTACAGAACCCACTGCAGTTTATAGCTATCAGACAGCGTTAATTAATATTTAATATTATGTAATAATCTAACTGACATTGGTCGCCACAGAAAATTAGGATTCTGCTGGCAGAAAGAAAAATATTTGTCTTGAGTTTATGAGCAAAGTTGACCCCAGGCTGCCATAGGGCTGATTGAGAAATTGCATAGATGTAGTGTACATATTAACTCTTCCCATTCTGACACAAATAAAGCATATAACATATTTCCACAGTATAAGATATATATATATATATATATATATATATATATATATATATATATATATATATATATATACAGTGTATATATATATATATATATATATATATATATATATATATATATACACACACACACACAATATATATATATATATATATTTTTTTTTTTTTTTACTTAGGTACATTATTTTGTGTAAGATTGAGGTTGATTTTATCATTTAATAATAGAATAAAACACTGATAGGGACGAGACCAGTGCAATTTTTTTATTTATCTATATAATATTTTTACATCTAAGGTGGCTTTTTATATATGCCGAATTTGGGGTTTTTGGATTAGTATTATTGGGTATCACATTGCGTCTATATTGCAGAGATTGCTCCCACTTTCTTCCCAGGAGCTTACCCAGGCATTCTGTCCATTTGGCACCAGGGGGCGTGTCTCTCCGGGTGACAGACAGTGAGAGGGTGTCAAAAAGGCATCCCACAGTGGCCATGAGCAGGAGAGGAAGCAGCACAAGAAGGAGGGTCAGCAGGGACAGCGGTGGGGAGGGGGCAAGACCCCCCCTCCCTCACCTGGGTCACCTCCTTCCATGCTCTCCCCCATCAGGTCCGGTAGTTCATGGACTTTTATGATTGGCTAAGTGTTTTAATGCTATGTGATTGGCTGCTGCACTACCATGTGGCTATATAAACGTAGGTGTATATGACTATTGTGTGCCTGTCATTCAGCATGAGCTTGATAAAGAGGCGACCGCCTTAAAACGTCACTGTGACCAGCTGTATGATCTTATTGCAATGAAAGAGCATAAAAACTGTACTGGATGGTGCCGGCTGTCTTCCTACTACATGCTCTCACCCCTCCAGATATTAAATGAGTGACAGCAGGTGTGGCGGGTGGGGAATGACTCACCTGACTCCTGCGTTCCAGGCACTGGATCACTGCGTCACTATCACATGCCACAGGTCTCCACCTTCAATGCCACTCACTGTGGTTACACTAATCAGGAAGCAGAGTGAGGGCATTGAAGGAGGAGTCAGGTGAATCATACCCCACCCACCATGCCTGCTGCTGGTTTAATATCTGGAGGTGGGAAAGCGTGGAAGCAAGGAGGGGAAGCAGGTGAGGGAGGGGGTTTGGCCCCCTTCCCCGCCGCTGTACCCGCTGCCCCTCCTTCCAAGCTTCCCATACTGGCACCAACTATGCTACCTATACTGGGGGCAACTATACTATCTACACTGGGGACAACTATACAATCTATACTGGGGCAATTATACTACCTACAATGGAGGCAATTATACCAGCTATACTGGGGCAACTATACTAGGGTATCGATACTGGGGGCTGTTTTACTTGAGCAACTATACTACTTATACTTGGGCAACTATTCTACCTATACTGGGGGCAAAATTACTAGCTATACTTGGGCAACTATACTACCTATACTGGGGGCAATTATACTACCTATACTGGGGCAACTATACTAGCTACCTATACAGGGGCAACTATACTACCTATACTGGGGGAAACTATACTAGCTACCTAAACTGGGAAACTATGTTACCTATACTGGGGGCAACAATACTAGCTACCTATACTAGGGCAACTATACTACTTATACTGGGGCAGCTATACTAGCTACCTATACTGGGGCAACTATACTGGGGCAACTATTCTACTTATACTGGGGGCAACTATACTAGCTACCTATACTGGGGCATCTATACCGCTTATACTGGTGGAAACTATACTAGCTACCTATGCTGGGTCAACTATACTACCTATACTGGGGGCAACTATACTATCTACCTATACTGGAACAACTATACTACTTATACTGGGGCAGCTATATTAGCTAACTATACTGGGACAACTATTCTGGGGCAACTATACTACTTATACTGGGGCAACTATACTACCTATACTGGGGGCAACTATACTAGCTACCTATACTGGGGCAACTATACTAGCTAACTATACTGGGGCAACTATATTGCCTATACTGGGAACACCTATACCTGGCATTACCCGCTGTGGCCCGCTTAGCATACTGCACTCACTCCTTTCCTTTTTTTGGGCCCGGGGGGGGCGTCTTTTAAAGTAGAGCTGTCAGCCATACTATATCAGAAAAAAACATGTATAAGTACATACCATATATACTCGCATATAAGCCGAATTTTTGAGCACAAAAAATGTGCTCAAAAGTACCCCCCTCAGCTTATATGCGAGTCACTGTCCCCCCTGCATGCCCTGCCGACTAGTTGTCCATGCACCCCTGCGGCAACAGAGTGTACAGCTAACACTAGAAGGACTGACCTGAGGTGCATCAGAGTGGAGAGAGCAACATCATCACTTCCCTTATGTGCTGGGTGTACACACAGTTCCAAATGGAGGTGCCGTTTCCTCAGGGGCTCTCCGCTGTGACAATTTCCGTGGTGGTTGTGCTGTAGCATAGCGGGGGGCTCTCCGCTGTGAGCCCCCCTAGTGGCTATGCTGTAATACATCGTAGAGAGCAGCGGCATCACGTGCAGCTCTGGGGATTCCCTTGCCTCTCTCACAGCTTGCAGTGTCTTATATGATGCCATCTAGTGGCGCCTTGAGACATAGCGAGCGAGGGGCATTCTTGAAGGGTGACAATTTTTATGCTGTGGGGCACTTGAGGAGTGAGTGTGTGTGTGTGTGTGTGTGTGGGGGGGGGGGGGGGTGTTACATTGTCACTATTTACATTGTCACACTATCAGTGCACTATATAGAGGCACCTGTGACTGTGGCTTTGCCCGCCTGCCTTCGCTGCTATTCCTACCCTCGGCTTATATGCGAGTCAATCAATTTTACACAGTGCCCCCCCTTTTTTTTTCTTAGGTAAACCTTGGGGGTCGGCTTATATGCGGGTCTGCTTATATGCAAGTATATACGGTATATACTTACTCTACTTACATAACATACCGTTTTTTGGCCAAGTATCTGTCCCCTGTTCGGAGTCCCCCATCTGCTTCGTCATGCCCTGTGTGCTGACCTGTGTCCCCTGCTATGTCCCTGTGTCTCTTGGGGCCCCCGGGGTAATATGATGCTAAGGAGTGAGGGACAGGTTGTACCTGGGCGGAGGGAGAAGCGATCGAAGCTGTGCCGATCACAGCCCGCACCGATGAGAGAGGGGAGGGGGCTGCAGAGCATCCCAGCTGACCTGTAGACCGGTGGCTTACAGCATAACGAGGCCACAGTGGGGAAATGAGTAGCGGTAACCGTCCATAGGAAAGCCGCTGGCTGGTCCGTGCACGCTGCTGAAGCCTATCTCTCATCACTTCCGCTTATGTTACTAATGCGGAAGTGACGAGAGATAGGCTTCAGCAGCGTGCACGGACCAGCCAGCGGCTTTCCTATGGACGGTTACCGCTACTCATTTCCCCACTGTGGCCTCGTTATGCTATAAGCCACCGGTCTGCAGGTCAGCTGGGATGCTCTGCCGTTCTCTACCCTTTCACGGTGCGGGCTGTAATGGTGTGGGCTACGATCGCTGGAGCAGTCAGATCCGGATGACTTCTACCTCCGCCGAGGTCAGCTGGGATGCTCTGCCACTCTCTCCCCTCTCTCGATGCAGGCTTTGATGATCTGGGCTGTGATTGCTACAGCTGTGAGATCTGGATGGCTTCTCCCTCTGCTCAGGTACAAACTGTCCCTCACTCCTGAGCTGCACATTTCCCCGGGGGCCATGGGTGCTACATGCTTCTCCCAAGGATGACAACTTGCTGGGGGGAACTGGGGAGGGGTGTGCTGCTGGTTGGCAGAGTGTCATGTGGTGAGGGGATGAGGGACAGTCTGGGCAGGGGAGTCATTTGCTGTAGAGGAATGGGTGTCATGTGCTGGGGGGGATAGGTGCTGTTTTACAGAGGAAGGAAGCTCTGACTGGTGGGGTGGGGACAGGAACCATTTCAGTGTTTGCCACAGGTACCATATTTCCACATCACTGCACACAAGACTCAGGCCAGGGGACACTCAGGATAGGGAACACAGAGGACAAGGGGACACACAGGACTCAAGACAGAGGAGGACAGAAGACAAAGAGGGAAACATATAAGGACACAGGGACATAATAATTGGGGGGGGGGAAGATACTGAAGATGCCACTGCACCATGGACGCTCCAGGTTCAGTATATTTTTTTCCAAGGTTTTTGTCCTCCAAAGTCCAAACCTAGGTGCATCTAATGGTCCGGAGCTTCTTATAGTCCAAAAAATACGGTATGTGTTGCACTGTCCACATTTGATTTTAGTGATTTATTTTTCTATAGTAAAGAAAAGAGAAAATCCTTCTTAGGATTTTCCTTTTTGTCTGTGTCTATCTTGTCTATCTCATTTCCTTCCTAAAGGCCCATACAGACGTCGGATTTTTCCGAACGACGGGGCGTTTGAACGTCCCATCATTCTATCGTCCGCACGCCAAATCAGGCGTGTGTACAGACTGTCGTTCACGTGATAAGACTGAGTTTGAGCTCAGTCTTATCACGTGAACGACAGTCTGTACACACGCCTGATTTGGCGTGCGGACGACTGAACAACGGGACGTTCAAACGACCCGTCGTTCGGAAAAATCCGACGTCTGTATGGGCCTTTACTCTGTCAGTGTATAATTGCCCACCCCCCTCCCAGTCTTCAGACACTCCCACCCAGGTCTGCAGTAGAAAGTGCATTGAGAAATATTGGCCAATCAGAGAGGAACAGAGGTGTGCGAGGGGGAAAAAGGAGGGAAAGAGGCTTTAGCCAATCAGCCTGCATTAGTTAAGTCTGAGGAGAAAGTAAAGAAGAAAAAAAAAGAAAACCCAGCATGCCCTGCAACTTCCTTTGTGCAGTAGATCTACCAAATAAGAGCCAGGGAAACTGGCAGCTGCCAGACCCCAAATTACATCTCCCTCCGAGTTGTGACAACTCGGAGGGGGAATAGTATTTAATGCCGCCTCAGAGTTTAGCGGCAGCGGTGAGAGCCGTCATTTGGCTCTCACCGTGCCGAACTGAGCGGCGTCAAATTAATATGCACCCCATGGCATGCAGTAGAAGCAGAAGGTAGAGATTAGTGGACCAAAGAGGAGGACAGTCAGGACTTGGAAGACATGACACTTGCTTTGTGAGAATCGAGAACATGCGTTGCCCTAGCCTCTGCCCAGTATTGAGAGGGAGGAGGAAAGGAAGTCAGGTCACCATCCTCACAACCAGAGAGATGATACCTAAGGGAGGTGGGAAGGAGTTGGGAATGTGGATGGTGACAAGATTCATTTCCGGGGGAGGGGGGGGGGGGGTCACTGTGCTGAGTCTGACAAACATCTTATGGGAAGGGAGGGAATAAAAACTACCTAACAGTCTTAGATGGTGAGGACACAAGGCTAAGGTTAACTAGTACTGCTATCTGAGGCGGGTGAGAGAGGCCAAAAGAAGGGCTACATATTACTGCTATCTGCTGGGTGGGTGGGAGGGCTACCTACTGCTAGGATAGAGGAGGTAATGGAGGATTGATACCATGAGTAGCCGCCAGGTGACACCGATCAAAGTGACATCTCTAGCTCTTTCTCATTCAGTTACTGAGACAAAGAATAATGGTCATCTTCACAATGGAGACACAGGAAACAATTAAAATCTTGGAGATCTTCTAAACGTTTCTTTACTAAAGAAAGTGTTTCGATTTATTTTTTTGTCATCACTGAACAGATTTCACCTTACTTCCTGTTATTATATTACCATTTTGGCATGACAACAAGTGAGAATAAATCTCCCCAACTATAACCCAGACACCACAAATACTAACCTGTAAGAGGTTCTAATATTTCCTCACTCCACACAAAACTAAGAAAATAAAATATGGCTAAAGCATCACATTAAGTCTCAAGAACATGACTGGAAAATATTTAAATGGGGATGCCAACAAGAATGAAGATCTTCTCAGGTTCTAACCCTATCCAGACCGAATCAACACTGAACAAATGCATGGCTGTAGCTCCCTTTTAAAGTGAAACTTCAGACACAGAAATGGGGCAATGTGAAAAGGAATGAGCCTGAAGTGTCTACACATCCCCTGACCTCCCATGAAATACCCGCATAAACACTAATTATCAAGGCTATAGAACGTCAGTAAGAACAGTCCAAGCAACATTAGAATACTGGTCACTCAGGGCACAGGTCACATATCTGTTATTTTGGGGTGAAAAGGGGTATTTAAATTGCATTATATTTTTACATGTATGCACTACTTTTTATTTAATGTGGTACTAAGAGGCATCAGATGTGCAAAAACGTTTAGAACTTTTCACGCACTTTAATTTTAAGACTGCCTTAAACAAATAAAATGTTTCAGGTTATGTATAGCTTTACTTGTTCTTCAGTGTTCTTTACACTGCTTTAATAAAGATTATTTTCACATATTAGCATAGCCTTACACTTGGATCTGATATCACATCTGATAGCTGCAGAATCTCATAACTGTTTACTTCGACACTTGCTATAATCTAATGCTTGTTAAATCAGTGTCTCACTGGTGTTAACATATGGTATTTTGTGACTGCTGGAAGTCGACTTTTTATCAGTGTGTCCTTAGTTCATATTCAACAATGAATTTCTGAAAAAGAGATTCTGAGGTGAGGTGCTTTTATGAAAAGATCATTGTTCTGGCCCTGCTTCTTTCAATAGACTTGTTAAAGTCCATGCCTGATGTATGCTAAGCAGGGCCATGCAGTTTATGGCAAGGGGAGGCTTAGCTGGTGAGTGAGCACATCACTCTCTGAGCCAGCCAGAGTCTACACTTCGATGGCTCCTTTGGAGGTATGACTGAAAGCCAACCTCTGCTGCAGATCTTCCTTTTTTTCCCTTCTTCCTTAGTTTCTGCCATGCAAAGATAATCAGGTTTATGTAAAGTATGTGTGCTCTTTTGACAGTCCACGATATCTCATTAATTCAATCACACCAAACACCATTGTTCTCAAAGTGTTTGAAATGCGGATAGGGATGGAGGCTTTTTTAATCCTGTCAATCAATGTTAACATTTTTCTTGCAGTTGCCATGGCCAGGGCCAGAGTTCATGAAAACACAGAAAAGGAGCCAACAAAACAAGAATAAAGACTTATTTGAGATACTCTTTTTAACGGACATCTACCATGCACAAAACATGGGAAGTAAATGTAGACAACTTTGGACACTATGGCTCATTGAGAGGAATGAGAGAAAGAGAATTTGAAAATCAAATAACCCTATAAAAACTTGACCTGAGAGTCTCTGGGAAAAACCCAGTGAATTGCGCCCTGGTAGAACAATGATCCTTATTTTGTGTGTTCTCTAGGAGGACAATGCCCAATATATTATAACACATGCCACTGATGTCTTTACAATGTTGTAAGCCAGCTCAAACCAACGGAATTCTGATAAAGGACAACAAGAGATTGTACTGCGGTAATTCTCTCTTTCTCTTCTGTGTTGCAGACAAATACTGGGAAAATTATTCATGCATATAGGCCAACAAAGCAGATATGGGAGATTTGTTATGCCACACAGTGAAAGTGACAACATTTTTTGCATACAACATGGATTGAAATGAATAAAAAAAAAGCTGTCTTGTAAAAGAACTAAAATAAAATTTCTCACATTCATTATTTGAATGTTTACACCCACAGAGCACACTACAGGACATGCAAATAGTTAACTCACTCCCATGTTTTGCTATGGACAGAAATAATTATACTTTCTATTTATGAACAATATTGTACCATAAAGTCATGCTTGACAGAAGCTTGTCATTTTATTATTCTTTTAATTGTAATAATAGCATCAAGCTATTTATCGATGAATATGCTGTCATTGTGTCTTTTCATTCTACTTGTTGGTACACTAAAGCAGGCCATACACTGGCTCGATTCACGGCCGTTTCGACAGCAGATCCGATCCTGGGATCGGATCTGCTGCCAATCGCTTGCGCTAAACGCACCCGCCGATCCGATTCCCTCCCGAAATCGGATCGGACCGTCGATCGCGCCGTGCGGGAAATTACCCTCGATCGCCCGGCGGTAGGAGCGCGTCGCTTGCGGCGTACGATTCGGGCCCGATCCGAGCATGTATACATTACCTGAAGCTGGCTCCGGGGTCCTCTTCTCCTCGCTGCACCGCATTTCCGCATGTCCCAGTGTACGCTTATACTTCCTGTGTCACTCCGGTGACCAGGAAGTTGAAATAGAGGGCGCTCTATTTGAACTTCCTGGTCACGGAGTAACACAGGAAGCGCCGGGATGGAGCAAGAACAGCGGTGCGGTGCAGTGCGGTGCAGTGCGGAGAAGACGCCCGGGAGCCAGCCTCAGGTAATGTATACGGGGGGGGGGGGACAGGCGGCAGGAGCAGCTGAACAGATTGTGATCGGTTTCAGGCTGAAATCGATTCACAATCTGTTTGCAGTAAAGGCAGCCATACGATCCCTATCTGATCAGATTCGATCAGATTAGGAATCTGTCGGCTGGTCGATCTAATGGCACATCGACCAGTGTATGGCCACCTTTACACTTATTACGGTATTTATAAGGTACCAATATATTACACAGTGCTAGGGAATAAATAGGATTTCTGACAATGCTAAACAGGGGTGACAGACAGAACAGGTTCATGCAAGGAAACAAGTTGCAAGATACAAGATCATGCAATTTGGGAGATGGTCTTAAAGTGGCTACTAACTATACAATTTGCTGAACGATCATTTACAATAATTTATTTGCATGAACGATCGTAAATGATCGTTTGGGACCACTAATGGACAAAGTCTCCTAACCAATCTGATCAGATTGACAGGATTAAACCTAAAACTGGATCGATTTCAATAATCTGATCAAATTGGTTTGTGGTTCCAAACTATAATTTGCGATAATTCATGCGAATAATCATTTATAAAAGATAATTCGACGAATTGTATTGTTAGAGCCACCTTTAGAGAGAAATATTTCAAGTCCAAGTCTGTCAGTGCAGGACCATTTTTAACCAAAGGCATTCCAGGCCTTTGCCAGTCCCTAGAAAGCAGAAATCACAAGGTCTGGATAGTGTAAGTTGCAAGCAATCTCCACTTTGTCACTCTGTGCCCCCTCTCCTGCCGGTGCTTCCTTCTGTCCCCTGTGCATCTTTTTGTCCCCCCTGTGCCTCCTTCCATCCCCTTTTCACGGCCGTTTCTAGGGCCGTGCGACCCGTGCGGGCGCCCTGAGCGCTATTGGGAAGGGGGGGCGCTGTAATGGAGGGGGAGCCAGCCGCGGGGAGGGCAGCCCGACCTCTCCCTCCCTTCCTCTCCGGGGCCGCCCTCCATGCTCCCCCCTCCGATGCAGAGTAATTGTATCAGGAAGCGCTAGTCACAACTTACCTCCCTGCGTTCCACTCGCTGCTCACTAGCCGCTGGACTCCTCTCTGTATAGACACTGATACACACGCTGCTTCCGGCTAAACAGGAAGCAGTGTGTGTATCAGCGTGTATGCAGAGAGGAGACTGGCGAAGAGTGAGCGGCGAGTGGAACGCCGGGAGGTGAGTTGTGACTAGCACTTCCTGATACAATTACTCTGCATCGGAGGGGGGGGCATGGAGAGTGGCCCCGGAGAGGAAGGGAGGGAGAGGTCGGGCTGCCCTCCCCGCGGCTGGCTCCCCCCTCCACTATGGAAGGGGGGGTTACCTACCTACCCTGGGGGGCAGCTACTTATCTAATCTATACTGGGGAGAGGGGCAGCTACCTAATCTAACCTATACTGGGGGGAAGCTACCTATCTAATCTATACTGGGGGAAGCTACCTATCTAACCTAAACTGAGGGGCAGCTACCTAATCTAACCTTTACTGGCAGCTACCTATCTAACCTAAACTGGGGGGCAGATACCTAATCTAACCTTTACTGGAGGGCAGCTACCTAATCTAACCTTTACTGGGGCAGCTACCTATCTAACCTATACTGGGGGTCAGCTACCTAATCTAACCTATACTGGGGGTCAGCTACCTAATCTAACCTATACTTGGGGTCAGCTACCTAATCTAACCTATACTGGGGGGCACCTAGCTAATCTAACCTATACTGGGGGGCAGCTACCTATCTAACCTATACTGGGGTGCAGCTACCTAATCTAACTTATACTGGGAGGAAGCTACCTATCTAACCTATGCTGGGGGGAAGCTACCTAATCTAACCTTTACTGGGGGCAGCTACCTAATCTAACCTATACTGGGGGTCAGCTACCTAATCTAACCTATACTGGGGGTCAGCTACCGAATCTAACCTATGCTGGGGGTCAGTTACCTAATCTAACCTATACTGGGGGCAACAACCTATCTAACCTATACTGGGGGCACCTACTTATCTAACCTGTATTGGGGGCACCTACCTACCTACCTAGCTAGCCTATACTGGTGGAAACTATACTGGCTACCTATATTGGAGACACGTACCAAACTAACCTATGCTGGGGGCAACTATTCTGGCTCCCTATTAGCGGCACCCACCTAGCTAACCTGTACTGAGGGCACCTACCTATCTAACCTATACCAGGGGCACCTGCCTATCTAACCTATACTGTGGGCAACTATACCGGCTACCTATACTGGAGGCACCTACCTGGCTAACCTATACTGGGGGCAACTATACTGGGGCACCTATGCCTGGCTACCTATACTGGGGGGACCTATAGCTGGCTACCTATACTGAGTGCAACTAGACCCGGCTAACCTATACTGCAGACATCCATACCTGGCTCCGCATTCGGGCTGGATGCGCAATTTTACACCCTCGCCCTGGGTGCATTTTAGCCTAGAAACTGGCCTGCCAGTTTTGTTCACCCTTCGGTTCCCTTGCACCTCCTTCAGTCCCTCTGTGCCACTTCTCCCACATGTGCATCCTTCTGTCCCTCTTTGACTCCTTCTGTCCCCCTTTGTTCACCATTCTGTCCCCTTGACAAAGTACCTTGTACCTTCTTCAGTCCCCCTGTGCCACCTCTGCCCCCTGTTTGTCCCTCTGCCCCCCTGTGCCTCCTTTGCTCCCCTTTGTGTCTCCTTCTGTGGCCTTTGTTCATCCTTCTGTCTCCTTGTTCCTCCTACAGTCCTCAGAGATGCAGTCCTTCAGAGATGCAGTCCTTCAGAGATGCAGGGATCACTGGAATTCAAGCAGGGTAGAGCAAAGCAGGAGAGATGATTTACTTTAACAAGTGACATCTTATCTCTACAAATCCAGCACCTTTCTGCTTTTCATCACCCAAGGTCATGGCCTTTGTGTCCTTCCCAGAAATCCAGTCCTGCTGCTGTGCTATACTCTGCATTTATACACTGGGCTGGGGAGTGTAGGAAGTAGAGATGGCTCGAACCTCCGATTTTAGGTTCGCGAACCTCAAACGCGAACTTCTGCAAAAGTTCATGTTCGCGCGAACTATGCGAACCGCAATAGACTTGGGCAGGTGAACCTTCAAAACTACAAACACTGTTTATGGACACAAAAGTGATGGAAAAGATGTTTCAAGGGGTCTAACACCTGGAGGGGGGCATGCTGGAGTGGGATACACGCCAAAAGCCTAGGGGAAAATTACGGATTTGATGCAAAGCAGCGTTTTAAGGGCAGAAATCACATTTTATTGATAAATTGGAGGCATAAAGTGCTTTAAAACATCTTGCATTTGTATACATCAATCAGGTAGTGTAATTAGTGTATTGCTTCACACTGACAGACCAAACTCACTGTTTAACGCACCGCAAACAGCTGTTTGTGTAGTGATGGCCGTGCTGGACTGGTGCGCAAGATGGCGAGAGTGCAGGCAATGTTTTCAAGCCCATACAGTTGGGCTGAAGTAGCTTAATGACAGAACAACAGTAACTGTCCAGCTGATCGAATTTGGTCTGTCCACAATGAAGCAACAACCTTATTATCTTGGGTGTGCCCTCCGACACACTCATATAGGTCAGGGCTTCATTGTGATACGCTAGCCCCTTCACTGCGGCAAGGTAACGATCACGAAGGGGAATTGACACATGTACATGCCTTTTGTTTTGTTGTTGCAGCCACAGTGCAGCCAGAAAAATTAGGCAGACATGTACACGCACCAGAAACATTATTATTCTTTTTGTTAGCGGCCTTAAAAATTCAGGAATCCACCTGGAGTCCTGGTGGGCCCTGTTGGTGGTGGCAGAGAAGGCAGTCAAGCGGCCTGCAGGCAGAGAAGCTGTGTGGGGACTGACTTAGTTTTGGGGCAGGCAGCAGTGGCCGGCAGGCAGAGATGCTGTGTGGGGACTGACTTAGTCTTCGGGCAGGCAGTAGCCCTCCAGGATCCATGCCTCATTCATTTTCATAAATGTCAGGTACTGAACACTTTTTTGACCTAGGCAACTTCTCTTCTCACTGACAATGCCTCAAGCTGTGCTGAAGGTCCTTTCTGTCAGAACGCTTGAGGCAGGGCAAGCCAGAAGTTAGATGGCAAATTGGGACAGCTCTGGCCACAGGTCAAGCCTGCACACCCAGTAGTCTAGGGGTCTGGAGTGGGAGCCTGAGAAACTGCTACCACCACACATCCAAGGAAGGACCCATTGTGCTGTATAAGTAATGTACCTGCTCTGACCGTGCTTTGCAGACCAGGCATCTGTGGTCAGATGGACCCTTGACCCAATGCTGTGTGCCAGAGATGACACCACTTGCCTTTCAACATCCCGGTTGTAATGATCAGTATTAGCTCTAACAGCACAGTAGTCAGTATTTTATTCAGAGTGTGATCACACGTTTCTTTGTGCACAGTATAACACAGGAGTACTATGTCCTAAGAATGCTATGTGATAGCCCTTGGCTGTAGGGACTATCACTAAATAGAGTGGTCGTACAGGCAATGTTGGTAACAGGTCAGACAGGTAGAGGTACAATATCGTCAGGCAAATACGTAGTGAGTAAACAAGCCGAGGTCGGTAACAGATCAGATGAGTGAAGGTACAGAATCAGGAGGCAATATCAGGGTCGAGGTCGGGCCGAGGTCAGCAGCAATCAGATAGGCAGAGTACAGAATAAGAAGGTAGAAGAATAGTAGAGAATTCAGGCAAAGTTCATACACAATAAGGATATACAATATGTAGTTACAATTACAATAGAGAATAATATAAATCCTAAGCTATGTGTGAATCCCCGGGGTCCTGCCGGATCAAACACACCAGGAACTGACTAAGGTCTGAGAGCTTAACCGCAAAGTATCAGCAACAGCAGACAACAAGTTACTGGCAGCTCAGGTCTTAAATACAAACAGGCAATCCAGAAGTTCCGCCCAGCGCACCAAAGCCAATCAGCAGAGGAAGTCAGCCCATCACTGTCAGCCAACCGGGAGGTCAGATGACCCGCCTCCTTAACGCATAAAGGTCCTGTCTCCTGGTGCGCGCATGCGCTATTCTGTCCTGATGTACCCTGGAGAGACCTCTTCTGCCGGAAAGAGATGAGCGAGAGGACGCGACGGGATCCGCCGTGACGTCAGACGCGGGAGCTGCGACCGCGCCGCTCCCCGCTGCAGAGGTAACAATATTCCTAACATTACCCCCCCTTGAGGCGTGGCCTCCGGACACGCCTCCGAAGCGCTCTCTGGATGTGATGAATGAAAGTGCTGTTTTAATTCCTCAGCATGAAGATGATGAGCTGGGACCCATGACCTCTCCTCAGGATCATACCCTTTCCAGTGGACCAAATACTGTACAGAGTTCCGTACCCTACGAGAATCCAAGATCTCCTCCACTTCCTATTCTGACTCTCCATCAATAACCCCGGGGGGGGGGGGGGGGGGGGGGAGAGGAATCCGCATACACAGCCGGTTTAAGTAAGGACACATGGAAGGATTTTACACCCCTCATGGTAGCTGGGAGAGCAACCCTGTAAGCAGAGCTGGGACAAGGTCCTTCAGCACCCAAGGCTGAGACACCAAAGTGCGCCCCTCCATCCCTCCACCCCAGCCGTCACACACTGATTGCTCTTAGACTAAGAGGCACCCCAGGGCCCCAACACCTTAATCTCTAGTTATCTGGCTTGTAGTCACTTCCATGTATCTCCTTTTTTTATTTCTTTCTACTTCAAACACAATTAGGAATGACAGCTGAATGAATTGTGCGCCCCCTCCTACACTGCGCCCTGAGGCTGGAGCCTCTCCAGCCTATGCCTTGGCCCGGCCCTGCCTGTAAGCCACCTCATTATTTTTTTCTGTAATGGGGTATGGGCCGATATATTTCAGCCCCAACTTGGCTGAAGGCTGTCTCAAGGCTATGTGGCGTGTGGAGACCCATACCATATCTCCTGGGGCAAAATCCCACTCAGGTGAACACTTTCTGTCTGCCTGTCTCTTTTGCACATTAAATGCTCTCTCCAGATTAACTTTTACCAATGACCAAATTCTCTTACACGAGTTCTGCCAGCCTTCTAATACAGGAAAAAGAGAATTAGTTGTTGGTAATGGGCACAATTTTGGTGACTTCCCTGTGACCACCTGGAATGGAGAAAAGCCAGAGGAAGCGTTCCTGAGAATGTTATGGGCAAACTCCGCAAAGGAAAGAAACTTTACCCACTCATGTTGTGAATCAGCCACATAGCAGCGAAGAAATTGTTCCAGTGACTGGTTCATCCTTTCAGTCTGACCATTAGTTTGGGGGTGGTACCCTGAGGAGAAGGACAGGGTCAGGCCCAGGTGCTGGCAAAATGCCTGCCAAAGCTTATATACAAATTGTACTCCCCTATCCGAGACTATGTTGACAGGTATCCCATGCAAGCGGAAGATGTGAGTAATGAAGAGATCCGCTAGCTCCTGGGCCGAGGGAAGCTTTTTCAAGGGGACAAAATGGACAATTTTACTAAAGCGATCCACGATCACCCAAATCACAGTATTCCCTTCTGAACTAGGAAGCTCTCCCACAAAATCCATGGATATGTGGGTCCATGGTTCTGTGGGTGTAGGCAAAGACTGCAGTGTTCCCGCAGGAGCCTGTCTGGATGGCTTGCTGCGGGCACAGACTGTACAAGAGACCACATATTCCCTGCAATCACTTCTCAAAGATTGCCACCACACACTGCGGGACAGAAGCTCTTCTGTTCTGCCTATACCAGGATGCCCAGCATTTTTATGGTTATGAAACATCTGTAAAACTTGAAGACGTAAGTGCAATGGGACAAACAGTACCTCATCTGGCTTTCCCTCTGGAGCGTCAATCTGATATGGCTGCAGAGTGACTGTCAGATCCTCCATGGGCTCCGTAGCTGCTACCACTATGTGATCCGGCAAAATATTAACAGGGAGTGAAGGCTGGACTGTCTCAGGTTCAAAACAACGGGACAGTGCATCGGCCTGAATGTTCTTATTACCAGGCTTGTATGTGATTATGAATCGGAATCGAGAGAAAAAGAGTTCCCACCGAGCTTGTCTTGGGTTGAGCCTCTTCGCACCTTCGATATATTCCAGATACTTGTGATCTGTGTACACCGTAATCATATGCTGCCAGAAAGAGATGAGCGAGAAGACACGGCGGGATCCACCGTGACGTCAGACAGGGACAGATCTAGACCAAGTTGCGCCTGGGGCAAGGTCAGGTTTTGGCGCCTAAAGGTCGAATTTGGCACCTAAATGTCAGGTTTTGGCGCCTAAAGGTCAGGTTTTGGCACCTAAACTGCCATTCCCCATCCAAATTTTGCCGCCTTTTTAAGAATTCAACAGACTGCGCCTGGGGCAAGAGACCCGCCTGCCCCCCCCCCTAGATCCGTCCCTGACGTCAGACACGGGAGCGGCGGCCGTGCCGGTCTCCGCTGCAGAGGTAACAATATTCCTAACAATGGTACAGTTTGTGTATCACCTTTTTAGAAAAATAATTGCTGCCATGTATCTTCCACTGCAGTGTCCCAATCGCCACAAATTTTCGGAAGGCCTCAGAGTCCACCAGCTGGTATGGTAACAGCTGGCGAGCTAACAGTTCCGCTAAGCCAGTTGGCAGACGCCGGGCAAGGAGGTGACTGGCAGACATTGGCTTCTTCCACTCAAACATTTCCTTAATGGACACCTGGCTGCTGTGGGCAGAGGAGCGGGAACCGCTGGTATAATACAGTGTGTAGTCACACAGATGCAGTGAAAGGTATGGGAATCAGGGTTCGATTCCGGTCCAGAGTGGGAGCCTGAGAAACTGCTACCACTACACATCCAAGGAAGGCAGCAGGCACGGCACGCAAGTCCCGACTCAGGGAGGTAGTGACGAAAAATAACAATACAGGAGGACTCTTTCGAGGCCCTGCTGTATAATGATGAGACGAATATACTTGAAATCCTTTAATGAGAATCTGTTATGGAGGGCAAGTCTGCAATCCATTCAAGTGAAAGGTATGCACTGACTGCCAGGTATAATACAATGTGCAGTCACAGATGCAGTGAAAGGTATGCACTGACTGGACTAATGCAGTGTGCAGTCACACAGATGCAGTGAAAGGTATACACTGACTGCTGGTATAATACAATGTGCAGTCACAGAGATGCAGTGAAAGGTATACACTGACTGCTGGTATAATACAATGTGCAGTCACACAGATGCAGTGAAAGGTATACACTGACTGCTGGTATAATACAATGTGCAGTCACACAGATGCAGTGAAAGGTATACAGTGACTGGTGGTATAATACAATGTGCAGTCACACAGGTGCAGTGAAAATGTATGCACTGACTGCTGCTATAATGCAATGTGCAGCCAGTCACACAGATGCAGTGAAAGGTATGCAGTGACTGGTGGTATAACACAATGTACAGTCACACAGGTGCAGTGAAAAGGTATGCACTGACTGCTGATATAATTAGAGATGGGCCGAACTTTCGTGAACCGCAATAGACTTCAATGGGGAGGCAAACTTTGAAAACTAGAAACATTTATGCTGGCCAGAAAAGTGATGGAAAAGATGTTTCAAGGTGTCTAACACCTGAGCTCTTTCAGTGACTACAAGAGGGGAATTTTTTTTTCAAAAAGACCTTATAGTTTTTGAGAAAATCATTTTAAAATAACTCCTTCTGACCGTGGGAAAATTAAACGCCCGCCGACTTTAGCAGTTAATAGCAAAGCCACTTTAAAAGCTAGAAACACCAAACTTGCAGGAAATGTTAAGAAGAACAGTGGGAACAAGAGGACATTTTTTTTTTTCAAAAAGACCTTATAGTTTTTTAGAAAATCAATTTTAAAGTTTCAATGTAAATTCTCCTTCTGACCGTGGGAAAAAATACCACCACCAATTTTAACGGTTAATAGCAAAGCCCCTTTAAAAGCTAGAAACACCAAAATTACTGGAAATGTTAAAGCAGAATATAACCCTGCATTTCAACTTTGCTCTAAAACATTATTTACAGTATATTATATGCAACCAGCATTTTTTTTTACTAGACCAGCATTGGAAGGGTTACACAGAGCTTTAAAGTTCCCGGAGAGAACTGCAGACGCATCCGAAGCTTACATTGATACATTTTGTTTACATAAATGTATCTAAGTGTTGAATGTGACTCACTCTCTCTGACTGAGAAGGAGCTGGAGGACAGCCAAAGAGTGTGTAACATTTATCACTTGTTACATTCTATTTAGTTAAATGTATCTATCTGAACTTCTGCATATCTCTCCACGGAACTTTAAACCTCTGTGTTTAACCCTTCCAATGCTGGTCTAGAAAAAAAGAAATGCTGGTTGCATATAATATGCTGTAAATAATGTTTTAGAGCAAAGTTGAAATGCAGGGTTATATTCCGCTTTAAGAAGAACAGTGGGAAGCAGAGGAAAACATTATTTGAAAAAGACCTTATAGTTTTTGAGAAAATCGATTTTAAAGTTTAAAAAAAGAGTCGATTTGTTAAAAAAGAACGATTCATTAAAAAGATCCGGCTCATTCATGAGCCGTTACTATAGCAGAGAATGCGTCCTGAGCAGGACGTGAAGCTACCGGCTCTGCTGCTGTCTCTCCCCACCTGCCTGCACCTGTCAACCCCCACCTAGGCTGTCACCCAGTGCACCCATGGGTGCACTGGGTGCCAGCCTAGGTGGGGGTTGACAGGTGCAGGCAGGCAGGTGGGGAGAGACAGCGGGAGCTAGCAGCTATGCGTACGAAAGGACGCATTCTCTGCTATGTGGGGGGCTTTGGAGGTCTTCAATCAACTTAATTGAAGATCGCAACATAAGAGGATACTGTATCGTTGGATCATTTACCAAGGATATTGGGGTGGGATTTTTTTTTTAAAGGTACAGGTACGTATTTCTGGTTAGTTAAGAAAATGAAAGGACTTTTTTCGTGGTTGTGTTTTTATTTCATTTAACCCTTTGTGGAAATGTGTAAGGAGTACTTTGTACACCTATACTCATTTCTCCTGGGAGGGGGTGGACATCTGGGGTCTCCTTTTTAAAGAGGACTCCCAGATGCTACCGTGAACCCCCCCCCCAGGGAGTCGTCGCCCCCACCTCCTCCTGGGGCATTGGAGGTGGAGAAGAGCCCCTTGTCCATGGATTGGACAAGGGCTCCGGGGGGGAGGGGAAGGCTTGGCCGCTCCCCCCCCCCTGGAGCCCCCCATACCATGGACCATGCGGGCTGGTACAGCTCAGGGTGCAAAGCCCCAGACGGCTGGGGTTCCGCATTCTGGCTATCCAAGCCTGCATGGGGGACAAGGGGTTACAGAGGCTCGGGAGAGGGGATCCCACGTCATTTTTTTTTCATATTTCCCACACTCAGCACATAAAAATAATACATATATATATATATATATATATATATATATTTTTTTTTTTAAAGGACTTACGAGGCCACAAGTATGAAAAAAGTTAAATACCATTTCATAATCCAGATCCGTGGAGGACGCCATCCGCGCCCTCCCATTCATTCCGCCATGGCACCTGCAGTAATACCAGCCCCGGCTGGGTCACGACCCCTCCAAATGGGTCAGGTTCTCATTCCCCCCTCAATATGGCCGCCATAGATTGCCACGGCTGCGCAGTCCGCATAGACGTAATTGCTGCTGTGCAGCTCTAGGGCCTCCTCCCGATGCGTCCTATGTATGCACACATATTGATGACACGGCGGGAGGAGGCCCTAGAGCTGCGGAGCCGCAATCGCGTCTATGCGGACTGCACAGCCACGGCAATCTGTGGCGGCCATATTTAGCGGGGAATGAGAACCCGACCCGTTCTGAGGGGTCGGTACCCAACCGGGGCCGTTATTACTGCGTCAGCCCTGGCGGAAGGAATGGGAGGGCGCGGATGGCGTCCTCCATGGATCTGGAAGGTATTTTACTTTTTTTCATATTTGTGGCCTCGGAAGTCCTTTAAATATTGTTTCCTGCTTTCTTTTTAACATATGCTGCAAATTTGGTGTTGCTAGGATGTAAGGGGCCTTTGCTATTAACTGCTAAAGTCGGCGGGTGATAACCAACCAGAGTTATGGGGGTGCACTGCAAAAGTGCTGAATTTTAGCATTGGCTTCCATTGGGCTCCCTATTTCACTTTCAAAAATCTCAAAGGACAATGGCTCAGCAGTGGCAAATTTTCTAGCATTGTAGGGACTTTTAGGGGGCTCAGGACTGGTGAGTTTGGGGCCCCTAGGTCAAAGAGGTCATAGCCTAGGGTGACAAAAACCTGTTTATTTAGGCAATGTCAATGGTGGCGATTCTGACGTACATAAATCGCAGCCATGGCCGTTAGCAACGTCTGAATCTCACGACATGTCTCATGCAGGTAGAAGGCATATGCTTATACTTGTACTCCAATGTTGGGTTCCCTACATCTCTGCAAACCAGAGTTACAGGGGTGCAAAAGTGGTAAAATCCCCCATAGGCTTTCATTGGGCCTCCTAATTCACTTTCCAAAATCTCACATTTTTTCCAAGGGCAATGGCTCAGCAGTGGCACATTTTCTACCATTTTAGGTACTCTTAGGGGGATCATGACTGGTGAGTTTTGCCACTGCTGAGCCATTGCCCTTTGAAAAAATGTGAGATTGACCTCTTTGGCCTAGGGGCCCGAAACTCACCAGTCATGATCCCCCTAAGAGTCCCTGCAATGCTAGAAAATTTAACACTGCTGTGCCATTGCCCTTTGAAATGACGTGAGATTTTGGAAAGTGAAATAGGAGGCCCAATGAAAGCCTATGAGGGATTTTACCACATTTGCACCCCTGTAACTCTGGTTTAAGGAACTCAACATTGGAGTACAAGTATAAGAATATGCCTTCTACCTGCATGAGACATGTCGTGAGATTCAGACATTGCTAACGGCCATGGCTGCGATTTATGTACGTCAGAATCTCCACCATTAACATTGCCCAAATAAACAGGTTTTTGTGACCCTAGGGTATGACCTCTTTGGCCTTGGGGCCCGAAACTCACCAGTCATGACCCCCCTAAGAGTCTCTACAATGCTAGAACATTTGCCACTGCTGAACCATCGCCCTTTGAAAAGATTTGAGATTTTTGAACGTGAAATAGGGAGCCCAATGGAAGCCTATAGCACAATTCAGCACTTTTGCACCCCTATAATTCTGGTTGGTTATCACCCGCCGACTTTAGCAGTTAATAGCAAAGGCCCCTTACATCCTAGCAACACCAAATTTGCAGGATATGTTAAAAAGATAGCAGGAAACAATATTTAAAGGACTTCCGAGACCACAAATATGAAAAAAAGTTAAATACCTTCCAGATCCATGGAGGACGCCATCCGCGCCCTCCCATTCATTCCGCCATGGCTGACACAGTAATAACGGCCCCGGTCGGGTCCCGACCCCTCCGAACGGGTCGGGTTCTCATTCCCCGCTCAATATGGCCGCCACAGATTGCCGTGGCTGCGCAGTCCGCATAGACGCGATTGCGGCTCCGCAGCTCTAGGGCCTCCTCCCGTCGCATCATCAATATGCGTGCATTCATCAGACGCATCGGGAGGAGGTCCTAGAGCTGCGCAGCCGCAATCGCGTCTATGTGGACTGCACAGCCGCGGCAATCTGTGGTGGCCATATTGAGGGGGGAATGAGAACCCGACCCGTTCAGAGGGGTCAGTACCCGACCTTGGCCGTTATTACTGCGGGAGCCATGGCAGAATGAACGGGAGGGCGCGGATGGCGTCCTCAATGGATCTGGATTATGAAAAGGTATTTAACTTTTTTCACATTTGTGGCCTCGGAAGTCCTTTAAAATATTTTTTTTTATTATTATTATTTTTATGTGCTGTGTATGGGAAATATGAAAAAAAATGGCGTGGGGTCCCCCCTCCCGAGCCTCTGTAACCCCTTGTCCCCCATGCAGGCTGGGATTGCCAGAATGCGGAGCCTCAGCCAACTGGGGCTTCGCACCCTGAGCTATACCAGCCCGCATGGTCCATGGTATGGGGGGGGCTCCGGGGGGGAGGGGCGGCCAAGCCTTCCCCTTCCCCCCCGGAGCCCTTGTCCAATCCATAGACAAGGGGCTCTTCCCCACCTCCGGTGCCCCAGGAGGAGGTGGGGGCCATGACTCCCTGGGGGGGTTCATGGTGGCATCTGGGAGTACCCTTTAAGAAGGGTACCCCAGATGCCCACCCTCCTCCCAGGAGAAATGAGTATAGGGGTACAAAGTACCCCTTACCCATTTCCACAAAGGGTTAAATGAAATAAAAACACAACCACGAGAAAAGTATTTTATTATTCTAAATTAACCATAAATACTTACCTGTACCTTTTTAAAAAAAATCCCACGCCAATATCCTCGGTAAACGATCCAACGAACAATGTATCCTCTTATGTTGCGATCTTCAATTAAGTTGATTGAAGATCTCCAACGCCTCCCACATAGCAGAGAATGCGTCCGAAAACTGCCGCCTCCTGCTGTCTCTCCCCACCTCCTCACCTTTCACCCTAACCTAGCCTGGCACCTGGTGCACCCATGGATGCACCGGGTGCCAGGCTAGGTGAGGGTGACAGGTGCAGGCAGGCGGGGAGAGACAGCAGCGGAGCCGGCAGCTTCATGTCCTGCTCAGGACGCATTCTCTGCTATACTAATGGTTCATGAATCATCCAGTTTTTTTAATGAATCGGTTCTTTTTTTATGGATCGACTCATTTTACTTTGAAACTGTAAAATTGATTTTCTCAAAAAGTATAAGGTCTTTTTGAAAAAAAAAATTCCTCTTGTTCCCACTATTCCACTTAACATTCCCAACAATTTTGGTGTTTTTCACTATTCCACTTAACATTCCCAACAATTTTGGTGTTTTTACTATGTAAGGGGACTTTGCTATTAACCAGCCATTAAAGTCTATGGGCGAACCGAACTTTTTTGAAAAAAAGTTCCTGGTTCACTGCAAACGCGAACCACCCAAAGTTCACCTGGAACCGTTCGCCAGCGAACAGTTCGGCCCATCTCTAGCTATAATACAATGTGCAGCCAGGCACACAGATGCAGTGAAAGGTATGCAGTGACTGGTGGTATAATACAATGTGCAGTCACACAGGTGCAGTGAAAAGGTATGCACTGAATGTGCTGGGCCTGGCACCGTATAGCACTTAGCAAGGGCCAGCTGCGACAGACAGGGATGTATATGCAGTGTCAGTGGCACACACACAAAAAAAACACATCATAAGAACATTAGCTCTCAAAAGAGCTGTTTTGTGGTGCTATTCAGCAGCAAATATCAGCAAAGAATAAGCTAAGAAGACCTAACTAAGCTTTCCCTATCTTTCCAGCAATGTATCTCCCTTATATCTCACTACAGGCAGCAGACAGAGTGAGAACATTGCCGACGCTGCTGCCTTTTATAAGGGGGGGGGGGGGTCTCCAGGAGGGAGTGCAGCCTGATTGGCTGCCATGTGTCTGAAGACTGTGATGTAGTATAGGGGACGGGTCAAACTCGCTATATGTTCGTGTTTCAACGCGAACACGAACCCACGTTGTTCACGCAAACAAGTTGGCATGCAAACCGTTCGGGCCATCTCTAGTAGGAAGGGGTTGTACAGTGAACTGTGTCAGGATTGGCAAATTGTTTGTATCTCAGGAACTCTCTTAATTATGCATCCACCTTACATGGTTTTTATTTTTGTAGTGTGTGCTTGTTTTTTATATACTCTAGTGTGTATGTGTTAAGATGAATTAGGAGAGAAGTTTTATGAGAGCTTTATGTATTAATTTGTATAATATTGACAATATAAAATTACCAATATACTGTATTATACTAATGATTACCTCTCTTGCCAAACACATTAGTGTAGAATGTAAATGTATGCTTTTATTATGTTTTTCTATAGCACTGACATCTCTTGCAGCACTTTATGGAGTACGTAGTCATGTCACTGACTGTCATCAGAGGAGCTCACAATCTAATCTTACCCATAGTCATAGTCTTATATCTTTCCATATTATTACTATTATTCATTATCATATTATGTAGCACTGACATCTTCTGCAGCGCTTTACAGAATACATTGTCATGCAATCTAAGATACAAATGGGTCCTAGAAACACAGAGAGCCCAATATGGTATAGTATGTAATAAAAAGGATAATTAAACTTTACATTTGTGAAGAATACTACTTACAAAGGTGCATTGCTTCCAAGGTAAACACTGTGTAGGCAGGTGGGGATATTACCCTCACTCAGGTGAAGAAGTTGCTCTCTGTATTGTAGAAAATGGGTATAACACCCCTCCACCACAGATAGAAAATGAACAATGTAAAAGAGGTGCCAACACAATGTACAAAGAGTTAAAACCAGGTTAAAAAGGAGGCAGTGGTGGACTTACCTCCAGGAAGTCAGACTCGATTAGTCTACTATCAAAAACCCCTTTTTATTTTCATAAACAAAAACTCCAAATTGACACATTACTCAGGCAAAATGGGTGGAGTATATGTTTCCAAGTGTATCCAAACTTGGCACCTCTGTCTCACAATCTAATCCTTCCATAGTTAGACTACAGTCAAATTCCCTACCATAGTCTAAAGCCCTGCATACAGGCTAGAATTTACCACACCCTGCACGTGGAGTTGATAAGTTAATGTGCGCTGCTCCCCCACCAGTAAAATTGCTAGGCATTGCCTGAGCATGGCAATCTTACCACATTTTGGTGAATCAGGGCCCTGGTAGCAACACATGCTAGCATATACTATATAGTAAAACCCTAATGTCCCTGCGTCCATCCCTGTGTTAGTGCTTTTTTACACTGTGCATGTGCAGAGACTGGCGCAGAGACACTGCGGAAAGCCAGACGAGGACTGGGCCAGAAGGGGCTGCCATGCGTGTGCGCACGTGCGGTGGGCGCGCGCGGTGGGCGTGCGGCTGGTGCGCGCGTGTGCGATGGGCGCGCAGCGGACGTCTGCATGCACGTGGCGGTATTAGTGACAGACCTAGCCCGTTTTTAAATAGTATGGAATATAACCATTAATTCTTAAATTTAGGTTATTAAAGGGAATGGGGCAAATGCTGGCTATATATAGAGATGTCGCTAACCTCTGATTTTCAGGGTTCACGAACTTCGCGGAAGGTTCGGTTCGCGCGAACTTTCGCGAACCGCAATAGACTTCAATGGGGAGGTTCACTTAAAAATTTTGAAACATTTCTGTTGACTGCAAAAATGATAGAAAAGATGTTTCAAGGGGTGTAATACCTGGAGGAAGACATGGTTGACTGAAATACACATCAAAAGTCCCAGAAAAAAATCTGAATTTAATACAAAGCAGTGTTTTAAGGTCAGAAATCTCATTGAATGTTTAATTGCAGGCCTACACTGCTTTATGACACCAGGAATCCTCACTCCCTCCTCCCGGAGGGAGGAGGGTCTCATCTTCCAGGGAATTGTAGTATTTCAAAAGCCAACTTACATACCGTGGCTGGGAATTGAACCCAGGTCTGAGTGTGCGGTAGGTAACTCACTTAACCACTATACCACCACCAACACTACATGCTGAAGCCAGCCTAGCATGTACCATTATGATCAATCCAAGAGAAAAATTAGCTTGCTTAAGGATTTGTAGCATGTCAAAAGCCAACTCACATTGGCTGGGAATAGAACCCAGGTCTGAGTGTGTGGTAGGTAACTCACTTAACCACTATACCCCCACCAACACTACATGCTGAAGCCAGCCTTGCATGTACCATTATGATATATCCAAGGTAAAAATTAGCTTGCTTACTTGATGCCGATCAGCATTAGGCAGTCCTGGGGGAGCCACCTTCCTGATGCCTATCGGCATTAGGCAGTAGGGAAGGGGTTAAATTCCTGCCCTTTGGCTTCCACAAGGAATTCATAGCTATGTAAAACTGGGATTTCTATTCAACTTCTGAAAGTCAAAGACTTTAGGTGGTAGGCAATTATGCAGTATATCGTGTATGTAAGCAATATACATTTTGGCTTGAGGAAACATTACTATTATCATGGGCTTTATAACAAAAAGTGTTCACAGAAAAATCAAATACTTCTATGTCCTTTACTGCATAATTAATTTTACAGGCTGACTAACAAAGCTAAAAACAATTACATTAATACAATGTCAGCATTCCTATGTTTATGCAAAATTAATCTGCGTTAGGACTTCACCTTTACTCTTTAGTCTGATAATCAAATATATGAAAAGGTAGTCATTTTAAGATATTGAAGGGGAAATTGCTGTGAAGTTTTTATTAATTTGTGGCTATAGACTATTGGATTTTTCATCCACGCTTGCATTTCATCTATCTACTCTTTTTCATCATTTGGCTGTGTTAACACTGTGTTAAGTGATAGGCTGATCTAACAACACTACACTACGTACACTATCAAAACATACAGGTATGCGAGTTTCTGTGTCACCTGTAGGTGGCATCTGGAGCCTAGAGACACTTTGAACTCATTAGCAGCTTTTCCTCATTTGCCTAATTAAGAAACTCCTGTGGATCTACTTTATGTGTTCCTGTAGCAGTCATATATTGCCATATTATAGGTTGTCTGCCTAAAAAAGAGATCAGCCGAAACTTAAGCGGCATGGGTCGCAACCGGGGTAAGAGCTGCCCAATGGCAGCTTTGGAAGACCTGCAGGAACGCTGCAGGCCTTTCAACGGCAGCTTTGGAACCCTGTAAACCCAGTAAAACCTTGAAAAAAACATTTAGTAATAACTGTGGACAAAAATCAATAAAAACATACTGTTCAGCACATTAATCCAATCAGTACAAAGGTTCCACCTATTGTAATGCAAACAAAGTGAACTTCCCAAAATCCATAAGGATCTCTTATGGAGATCTGTTGGAGTCTGACCCTTTACAAGGGCTTTTAGTGGTTTTAAATAGAATTGTGTTCTTCTAGCGCTAAAGGTAGCCATACACTGGTCGATTTGCCATTAGATCGACCAGCTGACAGATCCCTATCTGATCGAATCTGATCAGAGAGGGATCGTATGGCTGCCTTTACTGCAAACAGATTGTGAATCGATTTCAGCCTGAAACCGATCACAATGTAGGGAGCCGCCGCTGCCGCCTGTTCCCCCCCCCCCCCCCCCCCGCATACATTACCTGACGCTGGCTCCCGGGCACCTTCTCCGCATCTTCTCCACGCTGCACCCGCTCCATCCCGGCGCTTCCTGTGTCACTCCGTGACCAGGAAGTTCAAATAGAGCGCCCTCTATTTGAACTTCCTGGTCACTGCAGTGACAGGAAGCGCCGGGATGGAGCGGGTGCAGCGCGGAGAAGATGCGGAGAAGACGCCCAGGAGCCAGCGTCAGGTAATGTATACCTGATCGGATCGGCCGCCGCTAGCGACGCGCTCCCTACCCGCGGGCGATCGAGGGTAATTTCCTGCATGTCAAAATATTGAAAGTATAGGGAGCACAGAGGTGATGTACGATTCCGCCATGCCGGCTGTGAAGTGGTGAGAAAGCTATATCCTTATCTGCATTCACCTGGTCGCCGCCATATAAACGCACGAACCAAATGAACAGTTAAAACGGGGGTTGAGGTTTGACACTATATGTGTGTCAGTAATGAGAAGCGTACATATATTTATAAAGAGGCGTGTATTTGCAAATATACACACGGGTTGATGCCATTAGATCTGTTTACTTCTGCCTGGTTGCGGTTGGTTGTTATTCTGGAAATAAGCTTACTGTGGGCCTGAAGATTCAGAATTGCATGCATGCTAGGACTCAATAGGAGTGCACTCCAGGTTCTATGCTATTGCCGGCAGTCAGCTATTCCAGTTGGTTTTATGGGAGGGTATATGTTGTTTGTTTGTTGTCTGTCCATGAGCTACTTTGAACCTTTGAATTATTATCTAGAATTTTGATACCATTAAATTTCATATATTCATACACCAGCTCTGTGCTCCCTATACTTTCAATATTTTGATATCCTTGTCCTTATGGGTGAGACGAGCCTATGAGGGTTGATATCCCGTACCTCTTGTTAATTTAATAATTTCCTGCATGGCACGAACGACGGACCGATCCGATTTCGGGAGGAAATCGGATCGGCGGGTGCGTTTAGCGCGAACGATTGGCAGCAGATTCGATCCCAGGATCGAATCTGCTGTCGAAACGGCTGCGAATCGGGCCAGTGTATGGCCACCTTAATAGTCCAGCGGCTGAGAGGGGAGAGGATGCAGCACTTTTTATTTGCTTGTATTCTTGCTTTTATAAATTTTTGGTGTTCCTAGAGACTTCATACAGTATCTTGCATTATTTTCTTGGGCTTAACCTGCTGGTAAAACCTGGCCTGGGAAAGTTTGTAGTTACTTAAAGAGAGTCTGAACCCTTAAGGTCTCTTTCACAGTGGGATGTTAAAGTCGCACGTTATAAAAAATGATAACGCAGGCTAACGCACAGCAATACAAAGTCTGTGCGACATTCATAGTGCACACGTTGCATTGTGTGTAACGTGTAGCAATATTTAGAAGGTGCTGCATGTTGTGTGTTTAGCAATAAATTTGCTGTGTTGTGTGTTGCACATGGTCAGTAATGTTTTTTTTTTTTTAATGTAACGCATGCGCCGTTTTCGTTCAATCAGCATGCAACGAAAACGGCTCACCAAGAGACACATAACGCAGTGCAAAATAACTTCTAATTGCATAACCTACATGCGCTGCATTAGGGGCACGTTGTGCGACTTTAACGTCGCATCAAACGCAACGTCCCACTGTAAAAGAGGCCTAAAAAAATATCTCTTTTTATTTGCCAGTCCTCTTTTGCAATAAGATCATAGCTGAAATGCTGTATTCACGCGGCAAAACAATGTATTTATACCCCAAACCTGGAGGAAAATTACATGACTTTCCAGCAGTAAAGGATTGATCGCTGCAACCACCAGTGTAGTCAACAGGAGCCTGGCATACCAAGGCATCAGTTTAGGCAATAGGCCAGGAAGGATATCCTGCTGCAACGTTGTAGGGTAAAAAGATTTCTCCAACTTTATTTAGCACATCGGCAAAAACACAGACAACAACTCATGCGTATCGGAGCTCTGCATGGCTCCTTAATCATAGCTAACATAGAGCAACTAGACAAATGTATAAATAGTCAAATACCCACCCCATAATGGGCGTTGCTACTTTTCTTAAAGTGACAGTACAAAACACATTTAAAATGGCTATGCCAAGTATACAAAAAAGGGTTTTGTTAAAAAAGCCATCTAGTGGCTCAATCAAACAACATCCAGTATCTATTATGAAATATCTTAGGACGCGCCATACATCCATACATAATGCAAATATCTCTATTAAAGGATAAATTATACAATAGAATATACCCATAGTTACAACAACCTTTAGAAAAGCCTGTGCAGGCAACTCACTCTTGTTGGCTACGAGCTGCCATCCAAGCTATACCCTGAGGGCGATTCCATATGGGGAGATGATTAGAGCAGCCAGAAACTGCTCGGATTCAGACATGTTGGATCGGGAGCTGGATGTGGTGAAGGGGAGGCTGCGAGAGCGGGGGTATGCCAATAATCAAATTAAGAAAGCCAGACAACAGGTACTGCGTAAAAATCGCCGAGATTTGCTTGCTGTGGGTGCTGACTGCAGGACTAAACAACCTAGGGGCTTGACGTTTACAACCCCCTATAGTTTGGAATATAACAAAGTTGTTCAAGTAATAAAAAAGTACTTGCCAGTCCTGCACCCGGACACAAAGCTACGCAAAATCTTGGAGGAGGGTTGCAATTTTTCTGCTCGCCGAGCGCCCACTTTGGGGACCCCCTCTCTCCAAGCCTTTTCTCCATGACTTTACAGGTCGTGGATTTTGCTGCCTGGGGGAGGCAGAGCTTTGCGCTGTAGCTCTGCCTCTGTTGGAGTCAATCTCCACCTCTCTCCGCCTCTCTCCACCCCTCTCAGTGAAAGAAGACTGAGAGGGGCGGGGAGATGCAGAGATCGCAGAGATTGACTTCAGCAGAGGCAGAGCTAATGCGCAAAGCTTTGTCTTTACCAGGAAGTAATCCCCGAATTTTGCCCCGGGTATGGGGAGGGGGGGAGGTATAAAGACATAATTCTGCCATGGAAATGCGACATTTCAGCTATGATCTTATTGCTGAAGAGGATTGGCAAGTAAAAAGAGATATTTTTTAAGGCTTCAGACTCTTTTTAAAACCTTCTTCACCAGCAGTTTATTTTTGGGAAACTGGAATGATACTTATAGGCATCTACGTATATTTCAACTCAACAGAAAAAAAATTCTTGGTAAAAGTGATGAAATGTCTTCTAGAACGCAAAAAAGTATCCAGTTGAAGCTGTCCCATTTTTCTGTTTGATCTATATATATAATAGACAATACTGGTTGGAAAGAAAAACAAAGACAAACGGGAGCACAAATGGTGCAGTATGTCACGAGTAATGAGTACTTAAAAAATACTTCCAAAAGGGTACTCACAACGGTGGGTTGCACTGGGGGCAACCGACCACTTCAGGCATGTGGAGTGTGTTTAAACTTGATTCCATTCAGGTCTGCCAGCAATCCTGGACTCGGTCGCTCTCTTAGAAAAAGAACCTGCGCACCTTGAACAGGTGCGCAAAGGCCCCCCCTCCTTGTTAGGTGGGGGGAATGGGGTACAGCAAAAGGTAAAAATGTTTATATATTCTGGGCGCCTTTTTACCTTTTGCTGTATATATATAATAGGCTACGTGCCTCAACCTTCGAGCAAGAAGAAGAAGTATCGCCCTGCCCCCAGGGCCGGTCCAAGCAGAAGAAGGGGCTTGTCCAAACAAGAAGAATAAGTAGGGTATATTACTGTTATTTTGTAGATATGGGCTTGTAATTAGAGATGGACACAAAACAGAAAAAATACACCTTTATTTCCAAATAAAATATTGTCACCATACATTGTACTAAGGACATACTTTTAATGTTGCAATAACTGGAACAAATGGGAAAATACAGTATTATGGGGCTTCATGTTTAGTGATTCATCATTAGTTATTAGTATGTGATATTCCCTTCTTTTTTCTTGTACATTCTCATATGTGTTATGTATTGACTGTACTTAGCTTGTTATGATTGATGCAATGTAACACTGTTTTCCTGACACCTGTTGCATGATGTTACATATGCTTAATAAACTTTATTGATGTAAACAGTACAAATAAATAAAGTAAAAATAAATTAAGTATTTCTTTTCTTGGATTTGGGTTTTAAGTAGTGAACAAAAAATGTTAACTATGTTATCCAGTGACATGGATACCATAGTTAACATGGATTGATTATTAGAGATGGCCCGAACCTTCCGCAAAAGTTCGGTTCGTGCGAACTTTCGCGAACCGCAATAGACTTCAATGGTGAGGCGAACTTTGAAAACTAGAAACACTTATGCTGGCCAGAAAAGTGATGGAAACTATATTTCAAGGGGTCTAACACCTGGAGGGGGGCATGGCGGAGTGGAATAGACGCCAAAAGTCCCGGGGAAAAATCTGGATGTGACGCAAAGCAGCGTTTTAAGGGAAGAAATCACATTGCATGCTAAATTGCAGGCCTAAAGTGCTTTAAAACATCTTGCATGTGTATACATCAATCAGGAAGTGTAATTAGAGTACTGCTTCACACTGACACACCAAACTCACTGTGTAATGCACCGCAAACAACTGTTTGTGTAGTTATGGCCATACTGGACTGGTGCGCACCATGGCCAGAGTGCAGGCCTTGGTGGTTTTCAAACCCATATGGTCGCAATGCTGTGGTAGCTCAATGTTAGAACAACAGTGACTGTCAGGTAGGTATATGCATATATGAGTATTATAATGTGCACCTGTCACACACAGACAGGTACCGAACAGGCACAGTTACACTATGTACGCTCATGCAGGTAGGTGGGTGCACTGAAGTGAACAACAGGTAGTAGGTATATGCAGTGATGAGTATTACAGTGTGCACCTGTCACACACAGACAGGTACTGGACAGGCTCAGTGACACTGCATGCGCTCACATAGGTAGGTGGGTGCACTAAAGTGAACAACAGGTAGTAGGTATATGCAGTGATGGATATTACAATGTGCACCTGTCACACACACACACACACACACACATAGGGAGTCACTGAATGTGCTGGGCTTGGCAGTGGCGCACACAGTAGGAATTACCAAGGCTGTCTATGCAACACAAGTGTCAGTGGGACACACACAAAAAAATAGATCACAAAAGAGCTGTTGAGGGGTGCTTTCTTAGCAATAACAATCAGCCAGGAGCAAGCTAACAAGCCTACAAGAGCCTAACTAAGCTTTCCCTATGAGCATCTGCTCTGTCTGCAGCAGCTGTCCCTTCTCTATTTACTGCAGGCACACAGTGAGTCCAATGCCTGACGCTGCCTGCCTTTTTTAAGGGGGGGGGGGCCTCCAGGAGGGAATGTAGCCTAATTGGCTACAATGTGGCTGCTGACTGTGATGTAGAGGGTCAATGTTGACCCTCATGATGTACTATGGGGGCGAACCGAACTTCCGGAAAAGTTTGCGGTTCTCCGTGATCGCGAACCACGGAAGTTCGCTGGGAATCGTTCGCCGGTGAACCGTTCGAGCCATCTCTATTGTTTATATATAAATATATAAATACAAAGTGTATACAATTTTTTAGTTTATGGAGGAAGGGGGGAGAGTGGAGAAACTGTGATATTGCTGAACACACTCTGGGCACCATTTTTTGATGCACTGATTGGCACACATTTTCTAATGATCCAGTGAGAGCTAGCAGTTAACTGTATATAAGTTAACAGGAACATTTAATAATAAAAAAAAATGTGCAAGCTAGAATATACAGTAGTCAGTTTGAAACATGTGCGCCTAATAACTTCAAAGCAGTTTGCTAATGAAAGGGAAAATAACAAAAGCGATGAAGCTCCCTGTACACTGAATTACTGTTTCTATTTTTTTTTTAAACCTATAGATATTTTGTCACACAGATGCATACACAAGTGTAAATACACATGTAAAATGAAAATCAATTTCCTGTGTCATCTGTACTGATGGAAAATACCTTTAAAATAGTTTGTCTTCAGCTGGCAACTAGAGTTCTTCTGAGGCACTACATAGGGATTGAAATAATTAATAGGATCCAAGCACATAAAATGCTATGATGAATCTGCTTATTCTTTCTTGTTTGTGAGAAAGCAATTTGGTACAGCCATGGATATATGATTTTAATTTAAATGTCTTCATAGTGAGTATGACATGCATCATCAATCTTCTTGAAGACAAGGTAGTAGGGTAAAAATTATTGACACTGTTAGGCAAGGCGAACTGAAAGGAAAGGAAATTGAAAGTGATCCTTAATTGACATTGCTTCTCTCTGTATTATACAGTCTCTGATCAGCTGGCAGAACAAAAAGATGAACCTGTTGCTTAAGTAATTTCTTCATGCAGTTAGTTCCAAAACCTGCATGATTTGCTCTATTGTATCCTCTCAAATTAAGTGTTTTTTGTTTTGCTTTTCAGCTTAGTTAAAGCGTTTGTTAAATCCCGGCATTAGGCTCACAGATTAAAAATTGTAAACATCTGTGTTTAAAATATGTTTAAAATTTAGAGGTATTACTCAGAAAACAAGTGATGGAAGAATTGTCTACAGAGCTATGGGTTCCATTGCAAATTTTAGAATGAGATCTTGTGGCAACATTTTACCCCATATTTTACCATGTTAACCTGGGTGTGTTAATTTACCTGCTCATTGCTGATTATACCACCCCACCTCTCTCCCCCATGTGCCTATATGCAGAGACAGCAGGACGCACATACTTATTCTTAGGCGTACTACAGAATGTAGAATGCCTAAAGTCAAACAGGCAAAGTATAGCATGAAAAAAATCAAGCTATGTACTGTATTAGTTGTAGTTACACCTTATATTCTTGACTATAAATTGACCCTATGTATAAGTCGACTCCAATATTTAACCCTTTTATGTTTTAATGGCTTAAATATAAGTCAACTCAGGAAAGCCATTGCAACCTTGGGATCTCCAAGTGTAGCCATTAACCCTACTGATCCCCAAGTGCAGCAATTATCCAGCCTCTCCCCTTTACTGTGGCCACTACCCTACCCCCTTTGTAATTAGAGCAGCCAATATTTTGTCCCTCCCCTTAGTAAGAAGTGCAGCCAACACCCGCCCCCGGCCTTTTGGCAATCAGTGATGGCACTCGTCCTTTGGTAATTATTGTGTTCAGTATTTTCCCCTCCACCACAGTAATCAGTCTGCCTATTGTCTTACACTCCCTCGGCCTGTAATCAGTACGGCCAATGTCTTACCATGCCATGCCATATGTTTTGAGTCACCATGCCATATTTGAGTAGATTTTACCTACATCCCTTTGGGGAAAACTGTGAGTTAGCCATATATTCCAATAAGTCTTATTAATAAGATCTGGCATGCCAGATCTTTAAATGACAGTCCCCCAAGTGCTTTACCCCACCTGACATGCAGGGCTGGGCCGAGGCAGAGGCAAGAGAGGCTCCAGCCTCAGGGCACAGTGTAGGAAGGGGGCGCACAACTCACTCAGCTATCATTCCCCTATTGTGTTTGAAGCAAAGATAAATAAGAAAAGGGGATACATGGCAGTGACTGCAAGCTAAATAACTAGAGATTAAGGCGTTGGAGGGATCTGGGGCCCTGGGCACCTCTTAGTCTAATAACAATCAGTGTGTGATAGCTGGGGTGGGAGGGATGGAGGGGCGCACATTGGTGTCTCAGCCTTGGGTGCTGGAGGACCTTGTCCCAGCTCTGCTGACATGTACTGCCAATGTAGCCAGTGGAGAGAGGATAAAGGACAATGTGGCAGCAAATGACAAAGTGGCTTCTGGTGGGCAGGTAATTATAAGCTGAGGTTGTTCAGCATTCAATATTTAGTATTCCAGCGTGGCATCTGTACACACACTAAGAGGTGTGGGTGATTCATTGCTGGATGTAGGGCTGCATCCATCTAAATCACTGAATTCAGGAGAAAACGGTTTGCATACCGATATGCTATCTAGGGTCATTTATTGCATTTGAAGCACATAGAGCAAAATACCAACAATTCATTTAGCGCCAGAAAAAGTCTCTTTTGGCAAGGCATAATGAATAGTTTGATAGACACGTGGTATGGTAGGGGTGTCTTTACACCCTGGAGAAAAGACACAGGAAACGTAAAAAGGAAGGAAGTCCAATAGCGTAATAGGTTTCAGTATAAGTGGTATAATGAAAACTACTCACAAAGGTGAGTTGCAGAGGGACAAACGACCGCAAGAAGCAGGTGGAGACTAGTGTTGGGCGAACATCTAGATGTTCGGGTTCGGGCCGAACAGGCCGAACATGGCCGCGATGTTCGGGTGTTCGACCCGAACTCCGAACATAATGGAAGTCAATGGGGACCCGAACTTTTGTGCTTTGTAAAGCCTCCTTACATGCTACATACCCCAAATTTACAGGGTATGTGCACCTTGGGAGTGGGTACAAGAGGAAAAAAAATTAGCAAAAAGAGCTTATAGTTTTTGAGAAAATCGATTTTAAAGTTTCAAAGGGAAAACTGTCTTTTAAATGCGGGAAATGTCTGTTTTCTTTGCACAGGTAACATGCTTTTTGTCGGCATGCAGTCATAAATGTAATACATATAAGAGGTTCCAGGAAAAGGGACCGGTAACGCTAACCCAGCAGCAGCACACGTGATGGAACAGGAGGAGGGTGGCGCAGGAGGAGAAGGCCACGCTTTGAGACACAACAACCCAGGCCTTGCATGAGGACAAATAGCGTGCGGATATAGCAATTTGCATTTTGTCGCCATGCAGTCATAAATGTAATACAGATGAGAGGTTCAATAAACAGGGACCGGAAACGCTAACCCATCACAGATGTTCATTGTTCATGTTACTTGGTTGGGGTCCGGGAGTGTTGCGTAGTCGTTTCCAATCCAGGATTGATTCATTTTAATTTGAGTCAGACGGTCTGCATTTTCTGTGGAGAGGCAGATACGCCGCCGATCTGTGACGATGCCTCCGGCAGCACTGAAACAGCGTTCCGACATAACGCTGGCTGCCGGGCAAGCCAGCACCTCTATTGCGTACATTGCCAGTTTGTGCCAGGTGTCTAGCTTCGATACCCAATAGTTGAAGGGTGCAGATGGATTGTTCAACACAGCTACGCCATCTGACATGTAGTCCTTGACCATCTTCTCCAGGCGATCGGTGTTGGAGGTGGATCTGCATGCTTGCTGTTCTGTGTGCTGCTGCATGGGTGTCAGAAAATTTTCCCACTCCAAGGACACTGCCGATACCATTCCCTTTTGGGCACTAGCTGCGGCTTGTGTTGTTTGCTGCCCTCCTGGTCGTCCTGGGTTTGCGGAAGTCAGTCTGTCGGCGTACAACTGGCTAGAGGAGGGGGAGGATGTCAATCTCCTCTCTAAAGTCTCCACAAGGGCCTGCTGGTATTCTTCCATTTTGACCTGTCTGGCTCTTTCTTCAAGCAGTTTTGGAACATTGTGTTTGTACCGTGGATCCAGAAGGGTATAAACCCAGTAATTGGTGTTGTCCAGAATGCGCACAATGCGTGGGTCGCGTTCAATGCAGTCCTAGGCCGAAGAGGTCATAGCCTAGGGTCACAAAACCTGTTTATTTGGGCAATTTCAATGGTGGCGAGTCTGACGTACATAAATCGCAGCAATGGCCGTTAGCAACGTCTGAATCTCACGAAATGTCTCATGCAGGTAGAAGACATATTGTTAGACTTGGGCTCCAAAGATGGGTTCCCTACATCTCTGCAAACCAGAGTTACAGGGCTCCAAATTTGGTAAAATCCCCCATAGGCTTTCATTGGGCCTCCTATTTACAGTTCCAAAATCTCACATCTTTTCAAAGGGCAATTACTCAGCAGTACCAAATTTTCTAGCATTGTAGGGACCCTTAGGGGGAACATGACTGGTGAGTTTCGGGCCCCTAGGCCAAAGAGGTCATAGCCTAGGGTCACAAAAACCTGTTTATTTGGGCTATTTCAATGGTAGTGATGGTGACATACATAAATCGCAGCAATGGCCGTTAGCAAAGTCTGAATCTCACGAAATGTCTCATGCAGGTAGAAGACATATTGTTAGACTTGGATTCCAAAGATGGGGTCCCTACATCTCTGCAAACCAGAGTTACAGGGGTCCAAAATTGGTAAAATCCCCCATAGGATTTCATTGCTTCCCTATTTCACTTTCCAAAATCTCACATCTTTTCAAAGGGCAATGGCTCAGCAGTACCAAATTTTCTAGCATTGTAGGGACCCTTAGGGGGAACATGACTGGTGAGTTTCGGGCCCCTAGGCCGAAGAGGTCATAGCCTAGGGTCACAAAAACCTGTTTATTTGGGCTATTTCAATGGTAGTGATGGTGGCGTACATAAATCTCAGCAATGGCCGTTAGCAAAGTCTGAATCTCACGAAATGTCTCATGCAGGTAGAAGACATATTGTTAGACTTGGATTCCAAAGATGGGGTCCCTACATCTCTGCAAACCAGAGTTACAGGGGTCCAAAATTGGTAAAATCCCCCATAGGATTTCATTGCCTCCCTATTTCACTTTCCAAAATCTCACATCTTTTCAAAGGGCAATGGCTCAGCAGTACCAAATTTTCTAGCATTGTAGGGACCCTTAGGGGGAACATGACTGGTGAGTTTCGGGCCCCTAGGCCGAAGAGGTCATAGCCTAGGGTCACAAAAACCTGTTTATTTGGGCTATTTCAATGGTAGTGATGGTGGCGTACATAAATCGCAGCCATGGCCGTTAGCAACGTCTGAATCTCACGAAATGTCTCATGCAGGTAGAAGACATATTGTTAGACTTGGATTCCAAAGATGGGGTCCCTACATCTCTGCAAACCAGAGTTACAGGGGTCCAAAATTGGTAAAATCCCCCATAGGATTTCATTGCCTCCCTATTTCACTTTCCAAAATCTCACATCTTTTCAAAGGGCAATGGCTCAGCAGTACCAAATTTTCTAGCATTGTAGGGACCCTTAGGGGGAACATGACTGGTGAGTTTCGGGCCCCTAGGCCGAAGAGGTCATAGCCTAGGGTCACAAAAACCTGTTTATTTGGGCTATTTCAATGGTAGTGATGGTGGCGTACATAAATCGAAGCAATGGCCGTTAGCAAAGTCTGAATCTCACGAAATGTCTCATGCAGGTAGAAGACATATTGTTAGACTTGGATTCCAAAGATGGGGTCCCTACATCTCTGCAAACCAGAGTTACAGGGGTCCAAAATTGGTAAAATCCCCCATATGATTTCATTGGGCCTCCTATTTACCGTTCCAAAATCTCACACCATTTCAAAGGGCAATGGCTCAGCAGTGGCAAAACTCACCAGTCATGATCCCCTTAAGGGTCCCTACAATGCTAGAAAATTTGGTACTGCTGAGCCATTGCCCTTTGAAAAGATGTGAGATTTTGGAAAGTGAAATAGGGAGGCAATGAAATCCTATGGGGGATTTTACCAATTTTGGACCCCTGTAACTCTGGTTTGCAGAGATGTAGGGACCCCATCTTTGGAATCCAAGTCTAACAATATGTCTTCTACCTGCATGAGACATTTCGTGAGATTCAGACTTTGCTAACGGCCATTGCTGCGATTTATGTACGTCACCATCACTACCATTGAAATAGCCCATATGAGCAGGTTTTTGTGACCCTAGGCTATGACCTCTTCGGCCTAGGGGCCCGAAACTCACCAGTCATGTTCCCCCTAAGGGTCCCTACAATGCTAGAAAATTTGGTACTGCTGAGCCATTGCCCTTTGAAAAGATGTGAGATTTTGGAAAGTGAAATAGGGAGGCAATGAAATCCTATGGGGGATTTTACCAAAATTGGACCCCTGTAACTCTGGTTTGCAGAGATGTAGGGACCCCATCTTTGGAATCCAAGTCTAACAATATGTCTTCTACCTGCATGAGACATTTCGTGAGATTCAGACGTTGCTAACGGCCATTGCTGCGATTTATGTACGCCACCATCACTACCATTGAAATAGCCCAAATAAACAGGTTTTTGTGACCCTAGGCTATGACCTCTTCGGCCTAAGGGCCCGAAACTCACCAGTCATGTTCCCCCTAAGGGTCCCTACAATGCTAGAAAATGTAATACTGCTGAGCCATTGCCCTTTGAAAAGATGTGAGATTTTGGAAAGTGAAATAGGGAGGCAATGAAATCCTATGGGGGATTTTACCAATTTTGGACCCCTGTAACTCTGGTTTGCAGAGATGTAGGGACCCCATCTTTGGAATCCAAGTCTAACAATATGTCTTCTACCTGCATGAGACATTTCGTGAGATTCAGACTTTGCTAACGGCCATTGCTGCGATTTATGTACGCCACCATCACTACCATTGAAATAGCCCAAATAAACAGGTTTTTGTGACCCTAGGTTATGACCTCTTCGGCCTAGGGGCCCGAAACTCACCAGTCATGTTCCCCCTAAGGGTCCCTACAATGCTAGAAAATTTGCCACTGCTGAGTAATTGCCCTTTGAAAAGATGTGAGATTTTGGAACTGTAAATAGGGAGGCAATGAAATCCTATGGGGGATTTTACCAATTTTGGAGCCCTGTAACTCTGGTTTGCAGAGATGTAGGGAACCCATCTTTGGAGCCCAAGTCTAACAATATGTCTTCTACCTGCATGAGACATTTCGTGAGATTCAGACGTTGCTAACGGCCATTGCTGCGATTTATGTACGTCAGACTTGCCACCATTGAAATTGCCCAAATAAACAGGTTTTGTGACCCTAGGCTATGACCTCTTTGGCCTAGGACTGCATTGAACGCGACCCACGCATTGTGCGCATTCTGGACAACACCAATTACTGGGTTTATACCCTTCTGGATCCACGGTACAAACACAATGTTCCAAAACTGCTTGAAGAAAGAGCCAGACAGGTCAAAATGGAAGAATACCAGCAGGCCCTTGTGGAGACTTTAGAGAGGAGATTGACATCCTCCCCCTCCTCTAGCCAGTTGTACGCCGACAGACTTCCGCAAACCCAGGACGACCAGGAGGGCAGCAAACAACACAAGCCGCAGCTAGTGCCCAAAAGGGAATGGTATCGGCAGTGTCCTTGGAGTGGGAAAATTTTCTGACACCCATGCAGCAGCACACAGAACAGCAAGCGTGCAGATCCACCTCCAACACCGATCGCCTGGAGAAGATGGTCAAGGACTACATGTCAGATGGCGTAGCTGTGTTGAACAATCCATCTGCACCCTTCAACTATTGGGTATCGAAGCTAGACACCTGGCACAAACTGGCAATGTACGCAATAGAGGTGCTGGCTTGCCCGGCAGCCAGCGTTATGTAGGAACGCTGTTTCAGTGCTGCCGGAGGCATCGTCACAAATCGGCGGCGTATCCGCCTCTCCACAGAAAATGCAGACCGTCTGACTCAAATTAAAATGAATCAATCCTGGATTGGATACGCAACACTCCCGGACCCCAACCAAGTAACATGAACAATGAACATCTGTGATGGGTTAGCGTTTCCGGTCCCTGTTTATTGAACCTCTCAGCTGTATTACATTTATGACTGCATGGCGACAAAATGCAAATTGCTATCTGCACGCTTCTGTCCTCATGCAAGGCCTGGGTTGTTGTGTCTCAAAGCGTGGCCTTCTCCTCCTGCGCCACCCTCCTCCTGTTCCATCACGTGTGCTGCTGCTGGGTTAGCGTTACCGGTCCCTTTTCCTGGAACCTCTTATATGTATTACATTTATGACTGCATGCCGACAAAAAGCATGTTACCTGTGCAAAGAAAACAGACATTTCCCGCATTTAAAAGACAGTTTTCCCTTTGAAACTTTAAAATCGATTTTCTCAAAAACTATAAGCTCTTTTTGCTAAAAAAAATTTTCCTCTTGTACCCACTCCCAAGGTGCACATACCCTGTAAATTTGGGGTATGTAGCATATAAGGAGGCTTTACAAAGTACGAAAGTTCGGGTCCCCATTGACTTCCATTATGTTCGGAGTTCGGCCATGTTCGGCCCGAACCCGAACATCTAGATGTTCGCCCAACACTACACGTGACCCGTTCGGCCAATCACAGCGCTAGCCGAACGTTCGGGTAACGTTCGGCCATGCGCTCTTAGTTCGGCCATATGGCCGAACAGTTTGGCCGAACACCATCAGGTGTTCGGCCGAACCCGAACATCAACCGAACAGGGTGATGTTCAGCAGAACCCGAACAGTGGTGAACACTGTTCGCCCAACACCAGTGGTGCTCAAATACCCCTTTTCAAAATTCGAGTTAGGTCGAATTCGAATAGTAAATTATTCGAGGTCAGTCGAATATTCGAGTCGAATAATTTTTACTATTTGATTCGACCTCGGAATTCGAGCTCACTATTCGAGTCAGTATTCGAGCTCATTATTCGAGCTGACTATTCGAAATGGCCTTAAATAGCTTCCAACACTTGTTTTGAGGGTGAATGATGCAAGAAACCTCTTTTTTTCCAAGTAACAACAGCAAGTGATTATGTGGGGATGTTCCTTTAAAAAAAAAAAAGTTGAAAAGAGAAGTTGTGTCCAGAAATTTGTTCAGTACTGTATATACTTCTTCTTCTTCTTCTTTATCTTCTATATCTTCTTCTTCTTCTTCTTCTATATCTTCTTCTTCTATATCTTCTTCTTCTATATCTTCTTCTATATCTTCTTCTTCTTTTATATTGTCTTCTTCTTCTTCTTCATCTTCTTCATCATCATCTTCTTCTTCTTCATCTTCTTTTTCTTCATCTTCTTCATCTTCTTCATCTTCTTCTTCATCTTCTTCATCTTCTTCATCTTCTTCATCTTCTTCTTCTTCATCTTCTTCATCTTCTTCATCTTCTTCTTCATCTTCTTCATCTTCTTCATCTTCTTCTTCATCTTCATCTTCTTCTTCTTCATCTTCTTCTTCTTCTTCTTCTTCTTCATCATCTTCTTCGTCTTCATCTTCTTCATCTTCATCTTCTTCATCTTCTTCATCTTCTTCTTCTTCATCATCATCTTCATCTTCTTCTTCTTCTTCATCTTCTTCTTCTTCATCTTCTTCTTCTTCTTCATCTTCTTCATCTTCTTCATCTTCATCTTCTTCATCTTCTTCATCTTCTTCATCTTCTTCTTCTTCATCTTCTTCTCCTTTTTCTTCTTCTTCTTCTTCTTCTTCTTCTTCTTCTTCTTCTTCTTCTTCTTCTTCTTCTTCTTCTTCTTCTTCTTCTTCTTCTTCAATATCGTCTTCTTCTTCACTTATTTCTCTTTTCAAATTTTTTTTTTTAAAGAAATGCAGCTATTTTTGAGCGTAACAAATAGCTGGTGGCGCACGCATGTTGGAAGCGCCATTGTATGTGCTCCCTGGCAGTGGAAACACACAGACAGCAGGAGGTAAATTCAGCAGCAGGAGGAGGAGGATGAGTGTGTGGCAGCAGGCAGTCAATGAGGCAGGCAGCGTGACATAATAGCCCTGGTACCTAGCGGTGATACCAGGGCTGTAAATAAACACAGCAGGCAGGAGGTCCCAGACAGCGGTCGTGCAGCCCACATTGTGTCCAATACACAACTGGGACAACACAGTTTTCAACCCGGGCACCTCAGAAAAATTAAACCTTTTTTTTTTTTTTGGTTTTTTTTGTTTTGTTTTTACAACAAATTACACAGATATAGCTATTTTTTGACGTAATAGCTGGTGGCAGAGTGGCAGCAGAAGGTAAATCTGTGTACCCTGGCAGTGGGAAACACAGACAGACAGACAGCAGCAGCAGCAGCAGGAGGAATGGAGGAGTAATTATGTGTGCAGCTATTGTTTGACGTAATAGCTGGTGGCAGACTGGCAGCAGAAGGTAATTCTGTGTACCCTGGCAGTGGGAAACACAGACAGACAGCAGCAGCAGGAGGAATGGAGGAGTAGTGTGAGTGTGGCAGCAGGCAGGCAGCGTGACATAATAGCCCTGGTACCTAGCGGTGATACCAGGCCGTAAATGAACACAACAGGAGGTCCCAGACAGCGGTCGTGCAGCCCACATCGTGTCCAATACACAACTGGGACAACACAGTTTTCAACCCGGGCACCTCAGAAAAATTAAACCTTTTTTTTTTTGGTTTTTTTGGTTTTGTTTTTACAACCAATTACACAGATATAGCTATTTTTTGACGTAATAGCTGGTGGCAGAGTGGCAGCAGAAGGTAAATCTGTGTACCCTGGCAGTGGGAAACACAGACAGACAGCAGCAGCAGCAGGAGGAATGGAGGAGTAATGTGAGCAGCTATTGTTTGACGTAATAGCTGGTGGCAGAGTGGCAGCAGAAGCTAATTCTGTGTACCCTGGCAGTGGGAAACACAGACAGACAGCAGCATCAGCAGGAGGAATGGAGGAGTAGTGTGAGTGTGGCAGCAGGTAGGCAGCGTGACATAATAGCCCTGGTACCTAGCGGTGATACCAGGCCGTAAATGAACACAACAGGAGGTCCCAGACAGCGGTCGTGCAGCCCACATTGTGTCCAATACACAACTGGGACAACACAGTTTTCAACCCGGGCACCTCAGAAAAATTAAACCTTTTTTTTTTTGGTTTTTTTTGTTTTGTTTTTACAACCAATTACACAGATATAGCTATTTTTTGACGTAATAGCTGGTGGCAGAGTGGCAGCAGAAGGTAAATCTGTGTACCCTGGCAGTGGGAAACACAGACAGACAGCAGCAGCAGCAGGAGGAATGGAGGAGTAATGTGAGCAGCTATTGTTTGACTTAATAGCTGGTGGCAGAGTGGCAGCAGAAGCTAATTCTGTGTACCCTGGCAGTGGGAAACACAGACAGACAGACAGCAGCAGCAGCAGCAGGAGGAATGGAGGCGTAATTATGTGTGCAGCTATTGTTTGACGTAATAGCTGGTGGCAGACTGGCAGCAGAAGGTAATTCTGTGTACCCTGGCAGTGGGAAACACAGACAGACAGCAGCAGCAGGAGGAATGGAGGAGTAGTGTGAGTGTGGCAGCAGGCAGGCAGCGTGACATAATAGCCCTGGTACCTAGCGGTGATACCAGGCCGTAAATGAACACAACAGGAGGTCCCAGACAGCGGTCGTGCAGCCCACATCGTGTCCAATACACAACTGGGACAACACAGTTTTCAACCCGGGCACCTCAGAAAAATTAAACCTTTTTTTTTTTTTTAATGGTTTTTTGGTTTTGTTTGTAAAACAAATTACACAGATATATAGCTATTGTTTGACGTAATAGCTGGTGGCAGAGTGGCAGCAGAAGGTAAATCTGTGTACCCTGGCAGTGGGAAACACAGACAGACAGCAGAAGGGCAGTACACAGCAGCCCACTGTAGGTGTAAAATGTGTGGCTGCAGGCGACGTAATAGTCAAAGTGAACCAGGCTGGCTTAGTGAGCAGGAGCCAGGAGGTGGTAAAGGGTGGTTAGGCACATTAACGATGGTTCTTAGCCAGTTCATGTCCCCCTCTCGCCGACAACAGGGGCCAGGAACTCGCCTTCCACCCACGCCTGGTTCATCTTGAGAAACGTCAGTCTGTCCACAGACTTGTGAGACAGACGTGAGCGTTTCTCGGTGACCACACCACCAGCTGCACTGAAGCAGCGCTCGGACAGCACGCTGGAAGGGGGGCAGGACAGCACTTCCAGGGCGTACTGCGCCAGCTCGCTCCAGATCTCCAGGCGCTTGACCCAATACTCCATGGGATCAACAGGGGCATCGCTGTCAAGCCCGCTGTAGGACCCCATGTAGTCAGCCACCATGCGGGTCAGGCGCTGGCTGTGACCGGTGGAGGATGCTGCTGCATGCACCTCCTCTCTAGTCACTGCTGCCGGAGCCTCTACAGTCCTGTAGAGCTCATGGCTGAGAGACAGCAGGTCTGTGGGGCGCTTGCTGCTGGATGCAGGCACCTGCTGCTGCCTCTGTGCTGGCTGCTGGACAGTGGGGGTGGAAGGCTGGGGGAAGGCTTCCTCCAAGCGCTCAACAAGGGCCTGCTGCAAGCTCCTTATTTGTTGCGCTGGGTCTCCTCCTGCAGGCGGCAGGAACTGGCTCAACTTCCCCTTGAGGCGTGGGTCCAACATCATGCTGATCCAGATGTCCTCCCTCTGCTTCATCTGGATCACCCTGGGGTCTCTGCGCAGGCACTTCAGCATGTGCGCTGCCATTGGGAAGAGGCGGGCCACGTCTGCTGGCACATCGACGGCAGTGCTGCTGTCCTCATCCTCCTCCTCTGCCTCGTCAGCCTCATCCTCTCTCCACCCCCGCACCAACTCAGCTGCACTGTGCTGCTCCCCCTCATCACCAGCAAGGTCAGGGACCTCCACCAAGTCCTCCTCCTCCTCCCCCTCAGAGGTGGACTGTGCAGCTGCTTGCCGCTCCTGCTGGTCCAAGGCTGCCGCTCCCTGTTCCAGCAAAGCATCGAGGGCCCTGTTCAGCAGACAAACCAGGGGCACCCACTCGCAGACCATAGCATGGTCCCTGCTCACCATGTTAGTGGCCTGCAGAAAGGGAGCCAGCACTAAGCACACCTGCTGCATGTGCCTCCAGTCATCATCGGGGACGATGGACGGGATGTTGCTGGTCTTGTCCCTTCTCTGAGCGGCGGAAACAGTGGCCAGGGCAAGGTACTGGTTGACAGCGTGCTTCTGTTCAACCAGACGCTCCAACATCGCCAGGGTGGAGTTCCAGCGAGTCGGAACGTCAAGGATCAGCCGATGGCGTGGCAGATCCAGCTCCTTTTGCACGTCTTCCAGGCTCGCACAGGCTGCAGCCGAGCGCCGGAAGTGACGCACAACGTTCCTTGCCATTTCCAGCAGTTCGCCCATCCCCTGGTAGGTGCGCAAGAACTTCTGCACCACCAGGTTCAGCACGTGGGCAAGACAGGGGATGTGGGTCAGGTTTCCCCTGTCTATTGCGGCAACCAGATTGGCCCCATTGTCGGCCACCACCTCTCCGACTCTGAGGCCTCTGGGGGTCAGCCAAATCCTCTCCTGCTCCTGGAGTTTGGCCAACACATGGGTTGCCGTCAGCTTGGTCTTCCCAAGGCTGACCAAGTGCAGCAGCGCTTGGCAGTGGCGGGCCTTCACGCTGCTGCTGAGGCGGGGGGTTTGGCCAGGTGTGCCGGAGGATGGCAGAGGATCGGAGGAACCTGCTGCAGTTCCCCTGACCCTGCGGGGTGGCACCACCCACTGTGTTTCTGCTGCTGCTGTGCCCGCTGCTGCTCTCCCATCCTCACCCCCTTCCACCAAGCTGACCCAGTGGACAGTGAAGGACAGGTAGCGGCCTGTCCCGAAGCGGCTGCTCCAGGAGTCCATGGTGACGTGGACCCTTTCACCAACCGCGTGCTCCAGCCCTCGCTCCACATTGGCCATCACAAAGCGGTGCAGTGCAGGAATGGCCTTGCGGGAGAAAAAGTGTCTGCTGGGGAGCTGCCAGTCTGGGGCTGCGCAAGCAAGCAGCGCACGAATGTCGCTCCCCTCCTGCACGAGCGTGTACGGCAGGAGTTGGGAGCACATGGCCCGTGCCAGCAAGCCGTTCAGCTGCCGCACGCGACGGCTGCTGGGAGGCAGAGCCCTAACCACCCCCTGGAAGGACTCGCTCAAAAGGCTCTGGCGTGGCCTTTTGCTGGCACGGGAATCAGCAGACACAGCGGAGGAGGCCACTGAGGACTGGCTGCCAGAACAGGCCTCAGTGTCGGCGGCAGGAGTTGCAGAGGGGGGAGGAGCAGTGCGTTTCCGCACTCCTGCTGGTGCTGCTGGAGGAGCAGGAGGGCGGGTGGCTGCTGTTGCTGCTGCTGCTGAAGGCTGTGCAGTGATGGGTGTGGTGCCACTGCCAGCACCAGATGCCTTCAGTCTCTGGAACTCCTCATGCTGGTGGAAATGTTTCGCAGCAAGGTGGTTGATGAGCGAGCTGGTGCTGAACTTTAAGGGGTCTGCACCTCTGCTCAACTTCCGCTGACAGTGGTTGCAAGTGGCGTACTTGCTGTACACTGTGGGCATGGTGAAATATCGCCAGATTGGTGACAGAAACATCCCCCTACGGCATGGAAGCGCTGCTGCCTGTCTCCCTGTGGTGGTTGGGGGGGGGGGGCTTGGGGGGCTTGGGTGCGGCTGGTGGTGGTACTGGCAGATGCTGCTGCTGCTGCTGCTGAGCCTGAGACACCAGCAGGCTGTGGGACCTGCCTACTGCTGCCAATGCTTGCAATGATGCGCCTCCTTGCAAGGCCTACAAGAGCATCCTCCTCCTCCTCCTCAGAGCTGCTGAGGACGACATCCCCTGGAGGTGGTGGCACCCAGTCTCTGTCTGTCACCGGGTCATCATCATCCTCCCCCTCCTGAAACATGTCCTGCTGGGATGATGACCCCCCAAACTCCTCTACTGATGCATGGATGGGCTGCTTGACTGTCGCCACAGTCTTGCTGTCCAATCCCTCATCCCCCAAAGTGCCCATCAGCATCTCCTCCTCAAAATCGCCAACAACAGCAGACAATACCCTGATGGTGCCTGGGGTAAAAATACTGCTGAGTGACAGGTCGCCAACTTGTGACGGTGAACTGGCCTCCTCCTCAGACCCTGCTGGGCGGCTGCTGCGAACAGGGGTGGTGGTGGTGGTGGTGGTGAGGGTGGAGGCCTCGGATGCAGAGCTGATGTCGGGCTGCTCATCCTCCGTCATGAGTTGCACCACAGTGTCTGCATGCTTTTCCTCAATGGGACGTTTATGACCCGGCTGGAGGAAAATCGGAGCAGGTGCTACACGCTGCTGCTGCTGTGTCTCTGCAGCGTGAGTTGCAGATGCTCCTGCTGGGCGGCGCCCAAGGCGTCCACGGCCAGTGGCTATGGGAGGAATGTTAGCCACTGACGCTGCTGCTGCTGCTGCGGAACTGTGCATGGTGGCGCGGCCGCGGCCTGCCACAATGCTGCTCCCTCTCCTCCTGATTCCCTTGCTGCCCTTCCCCTTGCCCAAACCGCGCTGGCTGCCACTTCCAGACATCTTCGATGTTTTGGGCGTATAGACAAAAGTTTTTTAAAAGGGCGGGTGAAAAGTGGGGTACTTTAATGGAGTGGGTTGGTGGGTGAGGTGACTGAGTGAGTGTCCCTAGTACAGTAAGTAAGTAGTAACAGTCAGGAAGTACAACTAGCAGTTACAATAATCAGTAGTAATCACAAGTAAATTTAGTGTGTGTACACTACAGACAGTGAGTGCACGCACGCACGCGCAAACACGCGCAGGAGCTAGCCTATGAACAGTGACTGAGTGAGTGTCCCTAGTACAGTAAGTAAGTAAGTAGTAACAGTCAGTAAGTACAACTAACTAATTACAATAATGAATCAGTTATCAGAAGGAAATAGAGTGTGTGTAGTGTGTGTACACAGACAGTGAGTGCACACACGCAGGAGCTAGTAGCCTATGAACAGTGACTGAGTGTCCTAGACTCCTAGTACAGTAAGTAGTAACAGTAAGTACAACTAACTAATTACAATAATCAATTACAATAATCAATCAGTTATCAGAAGGAAATAGAGTGTGTGTAGTGTGTACACAGAAAGTGAGTGCACACACGCAGGAGCTAGTAGCCTATGAACAGTGACTGAGTGTCCTAGACTCCTAGTACAGTAAGAGTAAGTAGTAACAGTAAGTACAAACAACTAATTAATTACAATAATCAATCAGTTATCAGAAGGAAATAGAGTGTGTGTAGTGTGTGTACACAGACAGTGAGTGCACACACGCAGGAGCTAGTAGACTATGAACAGTGACTGAGTGTCCTAGACTCCTAGTACAGTAAGAGTAAGTAGTAACAGTAAGTACAACTAACTAATTACAATAAGCAATCAGTTATCAGAAGGAAATAGAGTGTGTGTAGTGTGTGTACACAGACAGTGAGTGCACACACGCAGGAGCTAGTAGCCTATGAACAGTGACTGAGTGTCCTAGACTCCTAGTACAGTAAGAGTAAGTAGTAACAGTAAGTACAAACAACTAACTAATTACAATAATCAATCAGTTATCAGAAGGAAATAGAGTGTGTGTAGTGTGTACACAGACAGTGAGTGCACACACGCAGGAGCTAGTAGCCTATGAACAGTGACTGAGTGTCCTAGACTCCTAGTACAGTAAGTAGTAACAGTAAGTACAACTAACTAATTACAATAATCAATTACAATAATCAATCAGTTATCAGAAGGAAATAGAGTGTGTGTAGTGTGTACACAGAAAGTGAGTGCACACACGCAGGAGCAGCTAGTAGCCTATGAACAGTGACAGTGAGTGTCCTAGTACAGTTACAGTATATAACTACAATTGTTAAGCTTGGGGGTGTAATCTCCACAGTCAGCATACAACACATAAGCTGACGTGAAGGAGGTACACACACCAGCACAAGGGATCAGGATATCCCCAGTTTAGTGGAGGAGAGGACTGACTCCAATAGGAGATTGTGGTGCACAGAGCCGGTGCAGATCTGAACAGCCACAAACACTTTCGTAATAACGTCTCAGCGCAAGGTAGCGCTGAGCGCATAAACCAGGACTGAGGAGATCAGGACAGGTAGACAGAATGAACGCTTGCTAGCTAGCGATTACTTAGCGACAGCAAGCGTCCAAAACCAGACAGACTGGAATGAGGCAGCCAATGCGTTGCGGCGATGGCGTGCCTCACAAAGACAGGACAGGAGAGACAGGAAATAGCAGGATCGAGATAGATGAACGTAACACAGATAAATATACAATAAGTATGTTTTCCTAGCGTATTACAATTACAGCTATCAATGAAACTATTCGTAACGTCTGACTAACATATGTATATATTGGCAATGAACCGATATATGACATAAGCAGGAACTCTGACTAAGACTGAAGTAATACAGGGAACAGGACTCAGAAGGATTCGCTATCTCTTCGCAGAGATGAACGCAATCCACAAACAGGACCAGGAACAGGATTCAGAAGGATTCGTTATCTCTTCGCAGAGATGAACGCAATCCACAAACAGGACCAGGAACAGGATAACTAGCTCAGCACGGGTGTTCACGATACGCGCAAACTACCAAAACGTGCTGGAAAACTGACTAGCTGAACACAGGAAATAAACAGTTCGTGTACGTATATATCAGCGACACTGATATATTAACGTAACACGAATACAAGGAAAATAACAAAATGCGCAAGTATGCGTATATATTGGCGATGAACCAATATATGACACAAGACAAGCAAGTAGCAACTTCTAGAACAAGAGCAGAACTAGGAGGACTCGCTGACCCCTTCGCAGGAGTCAGCGCAGTCCACACGGACCAGGAACGAGGTGGGGCACGAGCAGAGTAACAGATAGAGTCTGAAACTATGATAGCCCATGAGGCATTGCAGGAAGCAGTTCTTTATACTGAGGTCATCCAATGGGAGCAGACCTGCAGATTCCCACACAAGTGAATGGTAATTAATCACAGGCTGATAGCAGGAAAAGGCAGACAATGATATGCAGCCTGCAGGAAAGGGACCGCCCCTCCACTGCAGCAGACAATGTTTGTTTACACAAAAGCATATTAAACTGTCATAAACTTCAGAGCGACTGCAGATGGAATCAGCAACTAGTTTAAGTGCAAACCAAACTATGCAAGCAAATGCATGTAATGACATTAGAACTGCTTGGTTTGCAATACCAGTGCAGTCAGCAGTAAACGCTGCAGAAGCGATCATAACAGTACCCCCTCCCTTAAACGCGGCCTCTGGACGCCTATGAAAACTGACATATTTCTCCTGAACCACCCAAACCCAAAAATCAGAAGTGGGAAATCCAGCAAACTGATCTGACTGAAAATTCATGAAGGTCGGATCCGTCCGACAAAACCAAATTCCCGAATCAGTCTCACCAAAACTAGACCAATTGGAACCAGAACCTACCGAACCATGCCCGTCAGCTCTACAAGCCTCAGTGTGACACCCATCAGAACCACGACTTCCAGAAAACAACCCCAAGAAACTCTCTGCGCGATACCCACCGCCTTCCAAGGACTGTCCAAAAACGCCAAAGCCTTTGCAATGCCCACCGGAACTGTCCCTACCAACACAAAACCCACCGTTGAACCAGTCCAAGGTACCAGGACAAGTTTCCTCAGAGATCTCCCAGAACACTTGGAAGCTCCAAAGAGATCCCCACAGGTCAGAACGCCCCTTAGGCTCACATGGAGAACTATCAAGAACCCCTATGGAACCCAGGGCAACTCCAGAGTCAGGGTCACAAGGACAAACATCAAGATCAGGGCTTTTAGGGACCAGAACCATCTCCGGGCATGCAGGCCAACCGGCAACATCAGAAAATGTCTCCACTAGGGAAGCACGTGAGCACGCTAACACAGACACATCTGGGCAGTCTGGCATACGAAGCACATCTGGGCACACCGGCACAAGAGAAACCTCTGGGCATGTCAAGGAACTGCGAACCTCAAAGTCAGTCAAGACAGGACCGAAACCAGAACTGGGCAAAAAAAATTCATCATGACTAGACTTCATAGTTACTGGATTCTCACTAAAAACTGCAGGATCAGACTTAGATGTCGCTGATTCCAGCAGGGTTATTAACAAATCATGTTCAGGGGCATTTACAAGACAGGGCAAATCTTCTGATGTATGCACTGAACTAGACAGGGTTCCCATAGCTTCTTCTGGACTAGACAGAGACTCATCAAATACACTGGACTGGAGCTCATGAAGGGCTGCAAAACAAGTCAATATTGCAGCAATCCCCACTGAACTAGGCAAAACTGAGTAACTCACTGGACAGGGGGCTCTGGAACTTCTGCCACACCGGCCAGAGAACCAGAATTTTCCAGGATACAGGGCTGGGTTTCAGAAACACTCATTAACCCGGACTGAAATTCTGAGATTTCTATTATTTTTTCCAGCGAGTCAGAATTATCCATGTTACAGGGCAAGACTTTTGAAACATTCAGAGGACAGGGCTGGAGTTCCTCGGCTGTTACAACACTGGAGAGGGACTCAACAACATTGGTTAAATCAGACTGTGTACAGGGCAAGGTATCTAACATACTTGCTGACGAGGACAATATTTCAATGGCTTCTGCTTCGCTGGGCAGAAATTCATCAAGTTTTATTAGAGCAGACTGTAATTCCAAAACAGCTGCTAGACAAGTGAATATTACTGCAACACCAACTGAGGTAAGCAGTGCTTCAGCCTCCTCTGCTAAAGGGTTTAAAGTATCCAAAGTACTGGGTGAAGCATAAGACTCTGCGACCACAACTACACTGGACAGGATCACTGAACAGTCCATATTGCAGGGCAAAACCATGGAAGCACCTGCTGGACAGCATAATGATTCTGTGACCTGAGTTTCATTGGAGAGATCTACTGCACAATTCATGGTACAGGGCAAATTTATTGGAAAATTTTCTGAACAAGGTAATAGTTCTGCGATTTCAGGTTCACATAGCAGATGCTCTGAGCTATTCACGAAACTAGAGCGAGGTGTAGAAACAGGAAGATCAAGACACAATGTTTGCGCATCTGAATCACCATTCATAGACCAGAGCTTCCATCTCTCCTTTCTCAAATGGAGGATCCCATGCATATTTAACAGCTGAGCATTCCGGCTGATCATAGTTTGCAAATGTGTTAGTGGCAGAAACATACATTGGGTTATTTAGCAGGTGATTGGCCGATTTCTTATTCCTAAGGATCTCCAATACCTGTAGCAAGTATTGAACTGTAGTGTATGCAAATTTCCCTTGCTGCACGAATAAATTGATCTGTTCAATACTCTGTAATATATCTTCATAATCATATTCAGATAATTCATTTAAACAAGAACCTTTATTTTCCCTGGCTAGCAATGAAAGTTCATTAGTAGTTTCATAGGTCCATTTGACTCCCCTGAATGGTGACTGAATTTCATTATCTGCTAATGGTGGAGTCTCGTTACAGATCTGATGCGCAGTCGCCAAGGGCAACGACTCCGCTGATTGTAACGCTTTTCTTTTGGAGCGTTTACGTTTGGTTTTAGACCCTGCTGCCTTAGCAGAAGAAAAGTTATCAGAACAATTATCTGCTTGCTGATTATTTTTGTAGGCAGTAGAAGGAGCAGCTGATTGACAAGCTGCCAGGAGCTTATCAAAAGGGCTAGGCAAATCGGTTTTGCGCAGCCAGTTATGGATCACAAACGCTAGAAATTCCAGTGGTCTTTCTTTTAAATTGGTATGATCCAAGACATCGTAGGCCCACTGAAACAATCTTCCCTTAAATAAAACATAAACTAGCTGGGGGGCCCACGTTGAAACAGGAGTAGCCTGGAGCTCAGGATTGGCCAGGAACCTGGCACATTCAGAAAAAAACTCATTTTCTGTTTCAGAATTGAGCTTCTCAAATTTCTTAAAGGAACAGGAACCATAACAAACAGTGTCATTTTTGCTGGGAACCCCCCCCCACAATGGGGATTGGTAATGGGGCTATCATAATGTTAAGCTTGGGGGTGTAATCTCCACAGTCAGCATACAACACATAAGCTGACGTGAAGGAGGTACACACACCAGCACAAGGGATCAGGATATCCCCAGTTTAGTGGAGGAGAGGACTGACTCCAATAGGAGATTGTGGTGCACAGAGCCGGTGCAGATCTGAACAGCCACAAACACTTTCGTAATAACGTCTCAGCGCAAGGTAGCGCTGAGCGCATAAACCAGGACTGAGGAGATCAGGACAGGTAGACAGAATGAACGCTTGCTAGCTAGCGATTACTTAGCGACAGCAAGCGTCCAAAACCAGACAGACTGGAATGAGGCAGCCAATGCGTTGCGGCGATGGCGTGCCTCACAAAGACAGGACAGGAGAGACAGGAAATAGCAGGATCGAGATAGATGAACGTAACACAGATAAATATACAATAAGTATGTTTTCCTAGCGTATTACAATTACAGCTATCAATGAAACTATTCGTAACGTCTGACTAACATATGTATATATTGGCAATGAACCGATATATGACATAAGCAGGAACTCTGACTAAGACTGAAGTAATACAGGGAACAGGACTCAGAAGGATTCGCTATCTCTTCGCAGAGATGAACGCAATCCACAAACAGGACCAGGAACAGGATTCAGAAGGATTCGTTATCTCTTCGCAGAGATGAACGCAATCCACAAACAGGACCAGGAACAGGATAACTAGCTCAGCACGGGTGTTCACGATACGCGCAAACTACCAAAACGTGCTGGAAAACTGACTAGCTGAACACAGGAAATAAACAGTTCGTGTACGTATATATCAGCGACACTGATATATTAACGTAACACGAATACAAGGAAAATAACAAAATGCGCAAGTATGCGTATATATTGGCGATGAACCAATATATGACACAAGACAAGCAAGTAGCAACTTCTAGAACAAGAGCAGAACTAGGAGGACTCGCTGACCCCTTCGCAGGAGTCAGCGCAGTCCACACGGACCAGGAACGAGGTGGGGCACGAGCAGAGTAACAGATAGAGTCTGAAACTATGATAGCCCATGAGGCATTGCAGGAAGCAGTTCTTTATACTGAGGTCATCCAATGGGAGCAGACCTGCAGATTCCCACACAAGTGAATGGTAATTAATCACAGGCTGATAGCAGGAAAAGGCAGACAATGATATGCAGCCTGCAGGAAAGGGACCGCCCCTCCACTGCAGCAGACAATGTTTGTTTACACAAAAGCATATTAAACTGTCATAAACTTCAGAGCGACTGCAGATGGAATCAGCAACTAGTTTAAGTGCAAACCAAACTATGCAAGCAAATGCATGTAATGACATTAGAACTGCTTGGTTTGCAATACCAGTGCAGTCAGCAGTAAACGCTGCAGAAGCGATCATAACAACAATACTAATACAATCAGTAGTAAAGGACAGCAGAAATACTGGTATAGAATAGAGAGAAATAAACAGAGGACAGGAGGACAGCTGCCCACACAGGCAAGGCCCTGAGGCCTAAAGCTGTAAGCCTGCAGCAGCTGGCCTGTCTCTATGTAACACAAATGCTACTAACTAAAATACAATGTCTAACTAACTAACAACAATATAGGTGTGTATAGGAGGTGTATGTGAGCAAAAACGCTAGGTAAATGACCACAATAGAGCTCTTGCTAAGCCAAAGCACAAAGGAGCAACTCTCTCTCTGTACAAGTCTCAGGCAAGCACGGAGAAACGGAACATGGCGGCCGCTATTTATAGGGTAGGGGCTGGCCAGTGTCCCCCTCTGTGATTGGCTGCTGTCAGAGGGCCTGGGAGCCCTCTGATTGGCTCTAAGGACATCAATCTGGGCTATGACGCTATTCGAGCTCGGTACCGAGCTCGAATAGCGCCGTTTGCTCGAATAGCTCGAATAGTGAATGGGCTATTCGAGTGTACTCGAATAGCCCATTCGAATAGCTACAGCTATTTGGAGCTCGAATACCGAGCTCGAATAGCTGGAAAAGAGCTCGAATATTCGAGCTACTCGAATATTCGAGCTCTGCTGAGCACCACTACCCAACACTAGTGGAGACCATAAACCCGACTCCACTCGGGGTGTTCCAGCCGGACCTGGTGGCGGTTGCTCTCTTAGGAAAATCAACAGTTGTCCCCTGTGGTGTGAACCACATGCAGTCTGTCTGAAACCCCCCCCCCCCCCCCCAATGGGATATGTCGGGGGTATATAAGGACAAAATGGGTGAAAGAGGCGCCCTGGTGTGTATAAAATTCTTTAAAAACAAATAAAAACAAAAGAAAGGGAGGTAGCTTATCTTAAATAACAAAATATTTGTAACAACAAAAGATTTTTATTATTAAGCACAGGCAACGCGTTTCACGGGTCTATGCTTGCTTCCTCAGGCCAATAACAGTGCCAAATGGAAAAACCTCATTAGTATAGAGAGGCTTCCATACTAATGTTTCCTGTAATTTATCCTAAAAATAGACTAAAATTACCTCCCATATACGAAATTTGTGGATGAATGTAAGGTCAGGTCAATACTCTTTTATAGCAGAATTAGACTCTGACATAACATTCAATAAAAACTTGCTGCTTTTTATTACCCATACAGTCATCACATTTGCTTCTGTGCACAACCAACCCCGTCACTGCCACATAACGCCAGTCCTGCACTCCCTTCACTGGCTACCTATAGAATGGAGGGTCCTATTCAAGATCGGCCTACTGACATTTAAATCCCTGAATAATCTAGGCCCTGGATACATGAAATATATGTTGCAACTACGTAGCAATCCCCGCATTCTCAGATCCACAGGTTCTAATAATCTAGTCATACCCAGAGTCCACTTGGAATCTTTTGGTCCCAGAGCCTTCTGTCATGCTGCCCCTAAGTTTTGGAACTCCTTACCTCAACAGATCAGGACACCTCCATCCCTGGACATGTTTAAATCCAGACTGAAAACCCACCTGTTCAGTTTGGCATTTGCAGAAATATAACTTTTGTTGTGTGAATACTTCATCCTACTACCTATTACTGAATCTGAGAGAGCCTAAGCGCTTTGAGTCCTATGGGAGAAAAGTGCTATAGAAATGTTATTGTATTGTAGTGTATTGTATTGTAAGTATTATCATCCCCTACACAAATTACAAGTTCCCAAATTACAGTTTATCTGCTCTGAAAGCTGCCATTGTAATTTATTACATAGCTGCTGTATTTACATATTATAATGTATCCAGTGAGAATTTGTCTTCTGTGTACTTTGTTCTGTGTGCTTGTGTTCATCTGAAGCACTGCTAGCAATGTAGTTGCTGATAAGGAAATAAAGAAGATAATGTAATCACTTCCTCAACTTCGGAATGGGGGCTAAGCTTCTCACAGAAGAAGGAACTGTAGCGAAAAGGGGCGAAAATAAATAAATACATTGCAAACTGAGAAGTTGATATTTGCCATGTAATTTGTTCATATTGTTTGAGCCACAATCAAGATGCATGTTATCATCTTTACTACTGGCAGACATAAAAAAAAGACAGACAGCACCAACTTCCACTATCTATAACTACATCCCCTAACAATGCGATAGGCTAAAAGGTTATTTTTTTTAATAGATGCACATGTGCACAGAGTGAGATAGTGGTTGCTTAGTAGTTGGAAACAGCTGTTATTTCCCACAATGCAACGAGGTTCACGGACAGCAAACTGTCCGGATCTAGATGCTGACATCACACTGTGGGAGGGATTTTACAACAATATCAGTCATACAGACCCCTCCTGATGATCTATTCGACAAAAGTTAAGGATTTCTCACTGGAAAAGGGGTATTTTATTTATTTATTTATTTAAGTATTGGGATGAAGTTCAATCCTTAGTTATAGTTCCTCTTTAAAGAGAACCAGAGAAGAAATGAAGGAAAGGTTGTATACATACCTGGGGCTATTTCCAGTCCCATAAGCATGGATCGCTCCCACGCCGCCGTCCTCCGCTGCCTGTATGCGCCGGTACCGGGTCCCGTAGTTTCGGCCAGTCGGCGTCAGCACGCGGCAAATTGTCCGCATCACAGGGGCTCCCTCCATACCCTTACGCGTGCGGCTCCATACTGCGCAGCCGCATGCGTAAGGGTATGGAGGGAGCCCCTGTGCATGCGGACAATTGGCCACGTCCGCCGTAAGTGACGGGACCCGGTACCGCCGATACAGGAAGCGGAGGATGGTGGCGTGGGAGCGATCCAGGCTTGTGGGGCTGGAAGAAGCCCTAAGTATGTATAAAACCGTTTCCTATTTTAGGTGTTCATTTGTCTCTGGTTCCCTTTAACTGTTTAAATGCTGTTCTGCTACCGATTTTTTCCTCTGGTAGCACGTTTTATGCTGTAAGGAACTTTTTAGCGCAAGGAAGAAATACTGAGTTTCATACCACTTTAAGTAGTCTGTGCACACAGTTCCTTAGCCACTTGCAGACAACAATGATTGAAATCAATACCCTGTGTGGGAATTGTTATTCCTGCCATGGCGTAGATTTCAATCACTCTTGCCACATGGTCTGCTAACTCTCATTGTTTGCGCTGCTCTGTTGTTACTGCAGCAGAGCTTTGTGCCCCGGTCAGGAGCCGATTTCACTGGCTCCTGATCCCGTGATTACTGTGAGCCAATCACAGTGATCACAGCTTGTCTTTTGGGGGAAAAAGTATCTGACTATCAGTCCTAAAGTGGTTAAACAATAGGATAGCCCTGGACCCTGGACAATATGTGTTATCCAGTTCCCACCTGCACACATAAATAGTCCTTTAGGAACAAATGTATCTATACAATACAATACAATAACATTTCTATAGCACTTTTCTCCCATAGGACTCAAAGCGCTTATGCTCTCTCAGATTCAGTAATTGGTAGAAGGATGAAGTATTCACACAACAAAAGTTATAATTCTGCAAATGCCAAACTGAACAGGTGGGTTTTCAGTCTGGATTTAAACACATCCAGAGATGGAGCTGTCCTGATCTGTTGTGGTAAGGAGCTCCAAAACGTAGTAGCAGCATGACAGAAGGCTCTGGGACCAAAAGTTTCCAAGTGGACTCTGGGTATGACTAGATTATTAGAACTTGTGGATCTGAGTTAGAACCTGTGGATCTGAGTTATCTCGCCTTTCCATATCTATGTATCATATTTCAGGGCTGTATATAATCAAGTGCCTCAAGCAGTTAGCTGTTGTTGCATGCACATATGGTAGAGGGAGGGTCTAGCCAGTAGCTCTATCTTGTTCTTGAGCATGAGTATACATTATTTGATGTGATTCAGTGGCTTAGCAATAGGGGTTGCAGAAGTAGCGACCATATCTGTGTGGCCCTTAGGTCATAGGGGTCCTAAGGGGCCCTCCCTCAAGCAAATATTAGCTCTCTATTGGCCCTGTGCTGGTAATAATCTCTTTTATAGATGCTTTAAATAGTAGTAATCATTAGCAAACTGCTCCCCATTCCCTTCTTGCATCTCTGACACTGGAAATCCTTAGCAGGTTTTGGTGCGCCATATCAATTGTTATGTATAGAATGCTTGGGGGGGCCCATGTAAAACTTCCACCGGGGCTCATAGCTCCTTAGCTACGCCGCTGATGTGATTATTTCCTCTGTGCACTTACCTGAACATTCATACTTTCTTGTTTCTAGAGCACAGGCCATTTTCTTCATGGACCTGGGTTTTGACAGCTTGTTTGCTCTTGCTCCAGGTGTGTGCATTCCTAGTTGGATGAGAGAAAAAATTCTGGAAAATAGTTGCTTTTGTGGCGCATTTTTCATTAGGAGTGTGATGTGATGCATACAGTGAAGCATTCAGTATATTGAAAGTATGCTTTGCTACCATTGTAAACATGCACGTTGTCCAGTAGCCACACGGCATGCATACCATAGAAATATAATTGCATCGCATTTTAATGTGATTATATTGTCCACTGTGACAGAACACAATGGACACAGTATAAAAAAACAAACAAAAAACTTACGAGCACAAGTAAGAATAAGACAATTGCATTAATTTGAAAAAATGTAGGTAAAAAGAGGTACCACTTAGGATAAAATACACTAAAATATGATTTAAAAAGTTGTAAAGGTGGACTCACATATGGGTAAATGGCGAAGGTGCTAAGCCCACACCTGCTGTGCTTCATTTTTTTGCCTGGAGAAGGAAATCCCTGAGAAACGTGTTGCAGTTGGAGTGTTTTATTTCATAATTAAAAGCTAACTTAGAAATGTGGCTACCTGTGTCATGTAGCCAGAGTCAGAGGTAAGTACACAGCTTCCTCCTTTTTAACTGGATTTTATTGTATTTTTTCTATATGTAGAGCTGGGATACCTTGCAATAGGGCAACACATACCTCACCCCTTCATTCTCCCAATTCAGTTGTAGTATTGCATTTTCTTGATAACCTGCATAGTAAACAAAGGGCAATTGATGTAGCATTATTTCCAAAGTGTACAAAAATCCTTAACATCACTGGACAAGTGCCAACTGTAGGATGTAACCTGCTTGAGAACTAAACACAGAGGAATCCAAGTCTGTAAACCCAAATCTGAAGACAGGTGCCGTCATAGCAATGCTATGATGCGCACCCCGCGTAGCCGTAATTTGGGGCTTTGGCGGCTGCCAGACCCAGAGTTACATCTCCTTTGGAGTTCAGTGGCAGCAGGGAGAACCGTCATTCAGCTCTCCCTGCGCCAAACTGAGTGGCGCCACAATAATATACTGTGTGTACGTTGTTAAACCACTTGATTTATCTCAATTTTATATTGATATATGAACGTACAAAGCATGTTTAGGTGTACATGAACTAGCAAGAAATAATGGCAAGCCTTAAAGGAGTTCTTTTAGGTTTTAAAAAAAAATGTTTCACTTTCCTGAGGCTTCTACTGTCCTCCTGCAAAAGTCCTGTGGCGGTACTTAAGGATCATCCAGTCCCCCGCCACAGCTCACTTTTAGTTCTGCCGACTTATCAATCAAAGGTCAGGGGCGTAGCAATAGGGGGTGCAGCGGTAGCGACCGCACCGGGGCCCTTGGGCCAGAGGGGCCCCGAATGGCCCTCCCTCAACTACAGTATTAGCTCTATATTGGTCCTGTGCTCATAATAATCATTTATATATATACTTTGAATAGTGGTAATCATTAACAAACTATTCCCCATCCCCTTCTTGCACCTCTGACATTGTAGTTGCCATTGGCAGCTTTTAGTGCGCCATTTCAATTGCTATGTATAGAGTGCATAGGGGGCCCCATTGTAAAACTTGCATCGGGGCCCACAGCTCCTTAGCTACGCCACTAAAGGTCACTGCTCCTGCCAGACCCTGGCCGCCCATTTCCTCTATCCCGCTCATGTCACCGGGAGTGTGCTGTGCAGGCGCAGTATGAGATTTTCTCGTACTGTGCCTGTGCAGGATACTCCCGGCAATGTAAATGGGAGCAAGGACGCATGTGACCAGGGCCACACAGTGGCTGAAAGTTGCTGAAACTGTAAGTAAACCGTGGCGGGGGACCAGAAGATCCTTGAGTACCGGTGTGGGCACAGGACTTCTGCAGGGGGCTGGTAGAAGCCCCAGGTAAGTGAAACTTGAAAAGAAAAAGAGCCTTAAGGAAGTCCTTTAATCCATTTCGCACCAGCTGAGTTCATTCCTTCAAGACAGTATTAGGCCTCGTTCAGACTATGTGCATTCCTAGCCGTTTTTACAGAACACATACGGGCAGACTTTGCGCATACAAATGGCTACTAATGTTTTCTAATAGCCTCGTTCACATGTATGCGTATGAGACGCATATGTTTCTCATCCGCATTGCTGCATGCAGTTCTGTGCGTCGCGCACAGAAATGGACGCAATGAAAGTCTATAGATGCGTATCAAAAACGCATACTGTTGCGTTTTTAGTGTACGTTTCCCTCTGCATTTCCCATAATTCTTTTCTGTTTCCTGTGTGACGTGTGTGTGCAAAACACAATAGAAAACGCATTTGAACGCATAGAAAATGCATACAAAAGCATGCATTTTTTACCTTGCGTTTCTTTAAATTTATACGCATTCTGCAAACGCTGACAGTCTGAACAGGGCCTTATTTCACATATAAGGATGAAATATTGCCACAAAAAAAAAAAATTTATGCATACTCCCAACAGGTTGTGTGCTGGAGCCTTGGCTGGGAAAGTTCTGGGCATTCGTGGTTACAAATGAATCTGAACTAAGCATGTTCATAATACTCCTGGCAATGGCTTTTGTGCCAAATGTAAATAACACCTGAATAACGTTGGTTCCCTAAGGACGTTGCTTCGGGGTAATCCTTGATTCCTCTCTTTCATTTATCTTTCATTCAACTCTAACCACCTCCCATCATCTTCAACCCAAAAATATTTCTCGTGTAAGACTCTTTCTCACTCAGGACACCACTAAAATTCTAATAAATTCCCTAATTATATCTTATCTTGACTACTGTAATACATTGCTCTGTGGACTACAAACTAACATAGACTTGCACACTTCCAAGTCTACACTTAATCTGACAGCTTGACTCATCCACTTCTCTTCTTCCTCTTCATCTGCTGCTCCTCTTTGCCAAGCCTGTTCCTTGGTTTGCCAATTAACCTCCCCGGCGTTCTGATTGTTTTTGGCGCACGGCCGTGGGAGGGTTTTTTGAAGCTTTTTTTTTTAACATGTAGCTAGCCTGGCGCTAGCTACATCCTTCCCCCCCTCACTTCGCTTTCCCACCCACCCCTCCGATCGCCGCTGGCGCAAATACCCAACAGGAAATCCCGCTCTGAACAGGATTTACTGTATGGGCTTCCCCGTCCCCATGGCGACAATCGCAATGATGTAATCGACGTCATCGAAGTCGTGATGTCAGGGAAAGACCTGATCCACCCCATAGCGCAGCCTGGTGGTGATTAGCCAGGCTGCGTAAGGGGTCTGCGGTAGGGATGCCTCTTTCGCGGTGGGTAGCGGTGGATCAGCGGCGAGTGGCAGCGATCGCAACAAACACGCAGCTAGCAAAGTGCTAGCTGCGTGTTTGAAAAAAAAATTGCGCAAATCGCGTGAGCATTGCACTGCGGCATTACTGGATGAGCTGAGCTCCACCGTAACGCCCAGGAGGTTAACAGAAGATTCACTTCAAAGTTTTGACTTTAACCTACAAAGCTCTCTACAATCTTTCTCTACTGTGCAAATCCTCACTACTTTCCAAATCATCCTAACCACTATCTCCTCTCTGCATGTGACTTTTGCTTTCTTTCTCTAGTATCACCTCTTCCCCTTCACGCATACAGGTCTTTTCAGACCAGTATGCAAACTAACCTTGGATATTTCACATTTAGCTTCTGGACAAGCTGTACTTCTAGTCCACAAACACAGCAACCCTAAATTTATGTTTGTCTTTTTATTACTCAGTACAGCACCAAAGAAAATGATGACACTATTTAAATCATAACCATAAATAATAATAATCCATTAATGTTCACTACAGGTTTGCTTTATTTGTTAAAAGACAACATATCAAATATTACAACTAATACATGTTATTATTCTATGAAATGTATACTGTATTCTTAGGGCATAATCCACGAGATGCCCCTTCACCATGGATGCACCAGATTTAGTATATATTTTTTTCCCTGGTTTTTGTCCTCTAAACCTAGGTGCGTCGTACCATCAGGAGCGTCTTATAGTCTGAAAAATATGGTACTGGGTGGGGAAGGGAAGGGCCACACATCTTGTTGCTAGGACAATAAGCCAACATCGCTGATGGTTTTGGAGTGTTTTCAGATACAAATGTCATTGCTAGTTTGCACATCTAGGATGGCATCATTAATGCTTAATGATATACACAGATTTTGGAGCGAAGATATACTGCTGCCATCCAGATTATGTACTGTATTTTTTTTAGGAAAGGCTTTACTTCAGCAAGACCATTTTCTGTACATTTTACAGCAGCCTTTCTCCATAGTAGAGGAGTGCAAGTGTTAATGTTAAACTAACCTGCCTACATTCCAGACTTATCACCCACTTAAAATATTTGGTTCATTGTGAAAAAAAAAAAAAAACTGAGACCATATTTCAAAATATGTAATATTTATTATTTTAATCATTTGGTATGCTATGCTGCCTTTACAGTATAATGTATTCAATTATATATAGTGCTGTTCGCATAACCTATGAAGCATCATCTTCTTTTTTATTTACCTTTTACATGGTGTCCTAACTTTTTGGGGAAATGGAGGTGTGTGAAAGAAACCTGTGCACTCACATTGCTGAACATCCAACGTGAATATTCTTTATCAACACAAACACACTTATCTCCTAATTCTATACTCTGCAGTGATTTATATATTTTTTTATTATTATTAAAAATGCAAATAGTGTATGATATACTATATTTTTGTATGTTGGTTTTTCATCCTAATGGTTTATTTCACCATGTAAAACTCTAAATATGGCAGAGCAAAGCCATTCTGAAGACTGGATGCAAGATCAGAGAAGCGTGGAAAGGTTATTACAACCATACAAGATCCATTCTATTCTCATCCAGCTGCTCAATCGGTGAAACCATTGTTCTTTGATTACCAAACATGTGCATTCTACAATCTGGACTGGCTAAATGTGACGGGATAGCTTATATGCTAAAATGCAGGGTAAGGGAATTTCCTCTTGAATTGTGAAATGTTTTTATTAAACAAGTTATATGAAATGCAATGCTGATCTTAGAATGCTAATGTGGAAACAAAATCAATGTTAGCATTGTAGCTAAAATATAACTTTCTTTAAGGTTTCAATTTCCTATTTCTCATGCCTGTGACTTCACTGGAGCAGAAAATGAGGGCATTAAACAGATTATGCAACCTGCACAACCATGAAACATGCTTCACATTTGGAAAGATGATGAGCAGCATCAGTTTAAAAAAGCATCAGCAGGAATTGTTGTTATTACAGATTTGTTTGATTTGGGACATTTGGTGAATTGAAAGATCAATCAAAGGCTTTTGCTTTGTCTTTTTTCATATGTAGGATAATGGGGATCTATTATTATTTTTTTTTCAAATGTATTGTTCTCTTGAAAAATGGGATCACAAGTAACAGAGAGACACAAAATCTTTAAAAATGAGCATTCGTTTGAATGGAAGTCATCTATTTTGTTTTTATTACATAATTACATGGTGCTGTCATTTTCCACAGTGCTTTGCACAGTCCATAGTCCTGTCACTATGTCAGTCTCTTTTGAGGAGCTTACAATCCAATTCTCTAACTCCTACCTTAGTCATGTGTCCTTTCCATAATGTAAGTTCTTGTTGAGAAGAAGCAAATAATGTATCAGTATGTTTTTGGAAAGAAACAAAACCCCACACAAACTGAAGGTGAACATAGAAACTCGATCCAGATAGTATCCTGGCCTAAATGTAAACCTGGGACCGTAACAGTGCAAGGCTGGGAGTTTTCCTCACCTTGTCTGTAATACCTTTTATACAGAAATCCTGTACGATAATCAGGACTTATTTTTCATTATTGTCTATGTTTGGAAAGTAATAATTTAATAAATCATTTTATAAATAAGATGAGAAATGTTGTATTCATGAGATGGTAGTTTGGTACATCAACCCTTATAGAAGGTAAAAGCAATAATAGATGTTTACCACATAATTACTGTAAAATGCAGTATATAAATATTCCTAACTAAGGACTAAATATCTGATGAATTCATAACCAGAGTACCTACAGGTTATATTTTTTTCTCATGAACAGATGCTTCTGTAGCTATAGCTAATTGGTTAAAAATGTGGTCAGCAGCTTAGTATAAGGAGTTAAATGCTACCATAGAATACACAGCTTGCAGCTCACCTGCTGCTGCATACACAATCTAAACTTACACTGCCCCTGTCCATCCACTTAGACCCCCTCAAGACTTCCATGTTTGTATCTAAAGCCAGAAAAATCTAGGAAGAATGGGAAACCCCACCTAGTAACTTCCCTCCTATTCCAAAGTCAATGCCCTGAGAGTCTTAGAACAACAACAACTACAAGTTGCTTTAACAAATTCCTGGACTCCTATCCTTTCCTGATACACACCGTCTTAAAGTGACCATCACCCTTATCTCTGGGCCAGGACCAAACTCTGAGGCATGTACTTCACGTTTATAGAAACACCTAAGCTTCATATAAGAAGCCAAATCCTAATATGAAGTTTACACTCATAAATCCACAAGCCAGGTTACTGTGCAATAGATGACACCAAACCTCCACTGTGCTGTGTACTGCCATAGAGACCTTCCTCAATGGCTGAGACACGCACACAGTAAAACACGTAGGGCAGATTCAAGCATGGGTAAGGTGGAAGAAGCCAGATGTGAGAGTCTCCAGGCACTGTCCACTGATTTTAGTATGAAATTTGGATGTCAACAAATAATTAGCTGAAATATGTCAGAATAAAAAATGTTATATAGATCAGCTATAAACAGTTAATATAGCAACAGCCAGATTGTGTTTGTCTTGTGTTGTTCACACATGAATCTAAATATACTGCTAATATGCTAATGTATTGTATTCTGTAGTTTTGTAGTTGTACTCAATTGCAAATGGTTTATGCTCAGACCAAACATTGAACTGCTTGTAAAGGAACTAAACGACATGTGATCTGCTCACGAAAAAGCAATGACACCATAAAAAGTCAGTGCAGTTGCTAGTCTTTCACTGTGCATATTGCAGAATGTACTACAAATCAGCTTAGATGATTCCTGATTCAGTGATGCAAATTACAGATCATTCTAATATTGCACCTTGTTTGGTTCCAGTATGTTATGGTTTATAACATTAATGTGTATGCTAATCATACTTCTTTGAAATTGCTAGTGTAGGCAGAACTTCATTGGGGTGTGGAAAAATATAATGTGTCCCAAAGTGGACAGGGCTGCATATAATACGCTTGGCATTTCTCCAGGTCTTTGTTGCAGTTCTCTAATGCTTTTCATACCTTGCTGCAATTTTCTAGTGCCCCCAAACCTCTTTAGTGTTCACAAGATTTGTTTTGCTCCCACAGTGTATTCAATTTTCCCAAAAGTGTGTCCCTGTTTTATATTGCTACTGTATCCACACTGACATGCTCAACATAAATGCAAACTGATAAATAAACAGGAACATGAGTGTATGAGTAACTCTAAGCATACAATAAATGCAGTAGACACACAGATGTGGGAGAACTAGGAGAGTTGGTTGGTAGGAGGTCTTGTGTTGAGGAGTTGGACAGCTTCTGGAAAGAAAGTCTTCCTGTGTCTGGAAGTCCTGTCTTGTGCTGTCCTATTTGTTCTGGTTCTCAATCTGAAGGTGTGGAGGAGGTCTAATGATGGGTGGCAGTGGTGTTCTGATGATCCTATAAGAAGTGCTGATGAACCTACAGTTTGTAGATTGTACCTGTTGCCCGCAAAGGCACCTGCATATCAGATGATGGTGGAGGAGCAGTTTATTTACTCGATGGTGGCAGAGCAGAAGCAGGTTCCTGTCCTACCCTGCCATCACTTCCAAGATGTCTAAGTTTTCACCCACAGTGTGTCACCAGTATTAAAACTGCTCTGAAGTGTGGTTCAGCTTTATAATGCTCAATGACAAACTAAGAATAACTTAGATGTCTTTTGACTGCTGACACATACCAAGGTGTTGCAATAGGACTGGTGACAGATATTGAGAGTGACTGCTAGCAGAGACTGGGGCTGGCAACCAGTTATTATTTTTGTACATTTTCAAACAAGTGTTAGATTCTGGTTTATTGCTGTGGACAACATCTACCAGTGTTAAACATGCAGTACTGGTTAAGGGCTCTGCCTCTGACACAGGAGACCACGGTTCGAATCTTGGCTCTTCATGTTCAGAAAGCCAGCATCTATTCAGTAGGAGACCTTGGGCCAGACTCCCTATCACTGCTACTGCCTATAGAGTGTGCCCTAGAGGCTGGAGTAGCGCTTTGGCACTCTGCAATGGTGCACCAGGAGAAAAATGCAATATAAAAGTTATTTGTCTTGTCTTTAAGCACACAGCAAAGATAAGTATTGCATTAAATGCTATTGCATCATTCTTTATTTGTTTTAGCTTATTTTTCTTCCATTCTGTATTAAAGTATTTAAATAAAAGGATTGTCAGGAAATGTTAAGCTAATCTAATCTCAACTTTACATAGAATAAAAATAGTGACTTACTTTTTTAAGCCCCACATTGCTCCATTTGCAAATGGCTTTAGTATTTTTAACCTTTTCCGTACATTTTTACACTGCAAATCAAGGCATATTATAGGAAACATCCTACATAGTTGTACACTGGTTTATTTAGGTGAATAAACAGTTTTTACTCAATACAACAGTGATTCTAAACATACTGCTGGAGTGACAATTTATATTGTACATTGTATCGAGCCCAAGCAAATCTAGTCCAAAGCACTCACAACTGTGTAATTACAGGTTAAAACATTGCTGATTTAAGGCATTAAAGTCTAGAAGAATAGTTGCTTACTGCTCCGTATTGATTATTTAATTGATTAAAAGCCTGCAACCAGATCCTCACAGTTGCTGATGGTGCATTTACTCATTTTCCAGAGAGGATTGTACCAGCAGAGTAACTATGGAAGGTTATGATACAAATTCACAAGATGACACAATCTCGCAAGATGGATGTCGACTCCCTCAGCTTTGAACCCAATTAAGCAAAAGCAAGGTCACAAGCACACATGTTTTAAGACAAATAAAATGTAGGTCAGTTCAGTTAGACAAGCAGAAATGATGACATTATTCAATTCAAATTATATATCTAAAATTTGTCTGCAAAATAGATAATCTCTATGATTTGGGTGGGTTTCTTTTCAAAATAAGCTACTGTGTGATATAACATTCATTTTTCCTGTCATCTTATGGACGTATCAAATAATGACCTCTGTAGCCTTGCATTTTCCCAGGTCATGTCCTAACTACTAATTATTATTGTTATTTATTGTTGTTGTTGTTTTTTTTTTTTTGGGGGGGGGGGGGGGGGATAACATAGCTGATTTATTATGAAGCTACTAAGATACTTTCTAAAATGACCACCATTCAATGTATTCTAAACAGATTATACAGTTATTAACGTACTGTAAGTATTTCTAAGCTATAATAGAGAAAAAATAAATAAATCCCTTTCAGGATATATAAAGCCTAAAAACTTACATGCATCTTAATATACCGATTGCATACTACAGTATATTGTATACTACACCATCTCTTGTTTCCTCCCTATTGCTTTAGATTGTAAGTTTGCAAGGGCAGGGCACTCTCATCCTTTTGTATCTTGGAATTCTTATGTACCAATGTCTATATTTTGTGTATACCATTATCAGTATTATTATGTACCCCATGTTTGTTTCTTACTCTGTACAGTGCCACAGAATATGTTGGTACTTTATAAATTCATCATAATAATAATAATATATTCTAAGACTCTGTGCAATACAGTGTGTGCTCTTACCTCTACTGCAGTGATAGAAATGTGAAAGAATTGCTGTGACAAGGGTATTATTATTATTATTATTATTATTATTATTATCTTCTGTACATTGCTTTGATAGACAATATAAAGCATGTTTTGCATTGACCATGCATTGTGTTTAAGATATCATGAAGGTTTCCTTACTTTAACTTTCATAAGGCACATGTCTTATAATTCAAAAGACACAATTCAATTAAATGTAATCTAGGATACATATTCAGTTTTATCATATACAAAACATGCATTCTGTTATGAAATGGATTAAACCATGAGAAATATTGCCAATGACTCAGTGACACAGGAGCAAGGGACTCCATGAGGAAGAATACCAACCTATTGTACTATGGCATTTGTAGAAGTCACCTCACTACCAAAGTCTGTGACAAATACAATCAAAAGGAGGATCCAACTCAGCAGCATCTACCCACTAACCATTTCAGAATACTAATATTATTAATAACAATCAAGTAAATATAGGACAGACTTGATGTGTTAATATGCAATCCAAAGCAGTGAGGTCTATATACTAGGATGAAAAATATCTGCTATTGATGCTACTGTAGTTTGCACATATTTGTTTTAATGAGTAACACTAATATATATTTTGAAAATAATGATAGGCTGATGTCAGATATAAACAGGATAGATGCTAGAAAAATGCGGATGGGGACTGAAAGAAAAATCAAAAAGACATGGTAACAAAGGATTATGGAAATAAGGCGGAACAAAAGATAAGAGATGAAGAGGATGGAAAAGCAAATAATTTGCACAGAGGGTGGATGGGGAAGGAGTGTGTTTGATATTGATAAAGAAGGACACTGATTGAATAAAGGGACAAATGAATAGAATAAAGACTGTTGATATTAGTGACTAGTGGAAAGTAAAAATGAGCAAGAAAGTGGGTCCCATGTACAAACAAGAGGGAAAAAATGATGTTGCCCATAGCAACACATCAACTGCTTATTGTGTAGCATGCATTTGTCCTCTAATATCCACGATTCCTAAACTTCTGATACATCTCCTGATAAGAAATATATGATGCTGTTCGCAACTCTCTCTCTTTTCTCCTCTTTTAAACACACGCACACACACGCACAACACACACACACAAACACACACAAACACACACACAGAGAGAAAGAGCGCCATTATAGATAAATGTGATTCTAAAGTTTAATTCCCATATACTCATCAAAAAATGGTATCACCCAATCAGCAATTGAATTAACAGTGTTTCCCAGATCAGGGCAAGCTGAGAGCTCTTTGATCTGTAAAGTTCCTCATTAATTGTAATTAAATGCTTAATCAGGAAGCAGTAATAACATTTTCTTTGGTCATGCTCATGTTAAAATCAATTTTACCTTCCTTGTTTCAGTGAATAAGTCCTTTGCATTAAGAAGAAAGGGGATTACTGTATGTTTCGTTTTTTGTTTTTTTAACTCACACCTATTACAGTGACTTAAAAGCTAGTACTACTGCTAGCACCACTGCTAGCACAATGTATATTTTAACAAGTGTATTATCCACATGGATAATAATAATACAAGTTTCATACATACCTGGGGCTTCCTCCAGCCCCATGGGCACAGATCGCTCCCACGCAACCGTCCTCAGTCTTCTCCCTCTTCAGTACTGGGTCCCGTAACTTCCTCCAGTCACAGCCAGTCTGCGCAAGAGGAAGTGCGCTCTTTACGTTTCTCGCCAGCAGCTGCCAGAGAAATACATAGAGGGCGCACTTCTCTTGCATAGAGTGGCCGTGACTGGCTGAAGTTACGGAACCCGGTACCGAAGAGGGAGAAGACTGAGGACGGAGGCGTGGGAGCGATCTGTGCCCATGTAGCTGGAGGAAGCCCCAGGTATGTATGAAACTTTTAAATCCTTTCAGTTCTGGTACACTTTAAAGCAGAATACATAAAATATAGCAATCAAAATAGACATCAAGAACAAGCAAGTTCAAGTAAAATGCACAATCAGTAAAGTATCACATACCCACCTAAGTAAAAGGTTAGCATAGGAACAGGTATAAAAATCTAATAAAATGTTTTAATAGTAAATGATACATCTAAAAATAGTTAATTATACATCTAAAATCTGCACCTGTTCCTAATCAAGCAAACATTAAACCAAACTTAATAGGTTTTAAGTGCTTTACCATAATCTAGGTATCAAGAAAGAAAGAAAGAAAGAAAGAAAGAAAGAAAGAAAGAAAGAAAGAAAGAAAGAAAGAAAGAAAGAAAGAAAGAAAGAAAGAAAGAAAGAAAGAAAGAAAGAAAGAAAGAAAGGGAAAGCGACAAAATAAAAGAGAGAAGAATCTAAAAACAAGAAAGAAAGAGACAAAAAAGAAGAGAGAGATACATTATCCATATTTATCCTTGCAAAAGGATAATGATAGCAGTTGCAGAGCCATCGCCTCATTATACAACAGTACTCTGGAGAGTCTACAAATTCATGCCAGCAGGTCCAAGTTTCGAGATAAGTTTCTATTTTATCTGTAGAGCTGAGAACTACTGTATTTCCTCTAGTTCCAAAATGTTCTCCACTTTTGTAACCACAGCATGAGAGAAGAGATCATGTGAGATTTCCAAAACACTGGAATCAAGCCTCAAGCTGCATTAGTTAAGTGTGGAAAAACATAGTTTTGTATACGCTGATGCTGGAATAGTATAATTATGGAGAAGGAAGGTATCAAGGGATCTCACTAACTTGTGACCCAAAGTTTTCTGTATCCATTTATGCGCTTGTGTCCAGAAAGATTTAACCAAAGGCAATTCCAGGCTATATGTAACAAAAGGCCCAGATTTACATCCCAGGAGACTATAGGCACAGATGTCCTGGCACTCTAGACTTCACCCTTTCATGAACTTGCAAACACCTGCCGAAGTGTGCTGGCTTGCCCAGCTGTCCTTAGTACCCTTTTCATCATAGGTAGCTACAGGTGCCCGTTATCCTCAATATTAAGTAGCTAAAGGTGCCCCTGACAAAAACCTGACAAAAGGGAAATCTTGTCAGTGAAAGGCGAAAAGCAGGGTGAGTAATCTCTCACTTACTCCGCTCAGGACTCTGCATAGGTAAGGCAGGAGGGAGGCACATGCGAAGGGGAGTGAACCACCTTTCCATCATCAGGTGTCTGTAGGCAGTAGGCACATGCCTACAGTGCCTGATGGTAAATCCATCCCCATGTTACAAGCTACCATAAGGTTTATCTCACCTCAAACGTTCATATGATAGTAGGACAAATTTTATGCAGTATGTCTGGGTCCTGTATCACATAGTATGAAATTAAAAATGTTTCACTCTTGAACTGGTATTGCAAGAAGAGTTATGGGTGTTACAGTGGATCATGCTCCATTGCTCATCTGAGAGGGGAAAGTCCAGGGCCTAATGCTGTTTGTCTTTAAAGCCCAATACAGGAGATGACGCTAATGACAAAAGAAGTTGTACAGTCATGAAAGCGTATGACACTTGGGAAAAGCAAACAGCACATACATTGTAGCGAGGGTGCCTATATGACTTTACCACTCCATTGTGGGAAACCATAAGTAATCACTGAACGAAACCATACAGTGTCCATCTGCTAACAGGACCTTGTTCAGAGTCAAGTCTAACAAAAATATTTGTACAACTGCAGTGCTAGATAGTTCCTAATAAACCAGGGTCTGTTCCTTTATGCCATGTCCCCGTGTCCTTTTTACCATCTGTTATATACTCCAGAATGTGAAATAAATGGGGATAACTCAGTGGCACTATCTCATTCCGTTTTATTGGGGTAAAAGAAATGGTCTTCATCTCCAATGATCTACAGCGACATAACAAATACTTGTTGTGCATATAATTTCATTCTGGGTCCCAACCAATTAGGACCCAATTAATAAAATCAGAATTAAGGACGGTCATCTTATTATACCTACTGTGTACCATAATTGTGCCACTTAATGTAGATTGCAATTTTAACTATTGGGTCATAATTGGTTGGGACCCAGAATGTGGGTACCAGTATTCCTGAGGTCACTGTAGACTATTTATTTTACCCCAATAAAACGGAATGAGAAAAGTGCAACTGATCTTTCCCCCACGTTATTTCATACTCTGGAGTGTATAATAGGCAGGAGGTAAAGAGGACCTGAAATGATAGACATCTGGTGGCTGCCATATTATTTCCTTTTAAATGATACCAGTTGCCTGGCTGTTCTGCTAAATCACACACCTGAAACAAGCAAGCCGCTTATTCAGCCAGAGCACCTGATCTGAATGCTTGTTCAGGGTCTATGGCTAAAAGGTCAGCCAATCAATTTGCATTGTTTAGAAGGAATATGTCAGCCTCGATTTTCCTCTCACTTATGGTATGATTTGTGTTTATTTTTGCTTTAAAAAAATGCAATGGTTATACAAGAAATTGTAATAAAACCTTGAACTCTTTAGCATTGTATTGATATTTTATAAATTAGATCTTATTTGTAAATTACCACAGTGATAACATGAGGCATAATAAAACAAATACTTGTGTAATAATAAGTATGTATAATAAACAGCAGAGCATCAGACATGTAAAATGTTCTATGGCTACTAAATATTTTTCATTCCACCTTTTATGCCCGTGGCTAAAAACATTTGCTTGTTTTCATAATGAATTCAAATCAGTGAAAAATTAACAATGGATAATAATTTAGATTCTGCCCTTTCAAAGGTCTGGATTAGACAAATGAATAGCCTGTTATTTTTCTTCTACAAGTGGTAGTCATGTTTCAGTGGTCCAGCATGTGAGTCTTTTGGCCTGCCTTGTCCTCTTAAAAGATCATTAATCATCATCCCACTTTATAAGGCATAAAGGCCAACTTGCTGTGAGCGATTATGAGGTTGAAGCTCCACAGAAGTACTTAACAAATTCCCAGAACCACGCTAAGGATTTCTCTCCCTCCCCTAGGTAGCCAGATAATTTATCATCCTTCTCCTGTTGAGGCAGAATGAATTTGGCAGGAGAATGCATGAAAGCACACAATCTGAGCAAGTAAGATGTTAAGGGAAGGGGCACCTTATTATTTCCAAACAGTTCTTTATCCTCTTCTGTTAAATAAACCCATTCACTTGTAGATTGGGTTGTTCAAATAATTTCTCATCATTCCAATAAAAAGATAAATGCTGCTTTAATACAGTCAAGCTGCACGGAGGGAATAGCTTACAAGGTAAATAAATAGTGTGCATGCATGCAGTGTGAATCAGCAAAATCATTTTTGCTGATCCATCTTTCCACCCAACTGCACAAAGCTACATGGCTGAAGAAATGGCATGTTGTGCAGCTAATAACATTTGGATTAGGAGGAATTAAAAATGTGTTTGGAATACAAACCTGATAACTACCGAATGGCCTTTGTCTATTAGTGTTAGTAATAAAATAGTCTCTTGGTTTTAATTTATAATCAGGATTCTGTTAGCAGTAAAATGTATGGTACGCAGTGGTGCCAAATTATAGCAAGCATTTTAAGGTGTTGTCGCATACTTTTACTATCTTACGGTTGCCACCAGAGTCTATAAGAATTTTTGGTCTCAGTACAAGGTAGGCATCGGGACCCCTCATACAATGTAAACATCAAGATCTCATTCCCTCGACTCAGTACTTGTGTACTCTATCTAACCCAATTAGGTGGTGCTGCTCACTGTGGCTACATTGCTTTACTGTTTCACATTCCTATGAATATTCTGATGCTCTGCCTCACACATTAAATTAAAAAGAACCTATTGACTGGTTTACAAACAAATTTAAGGGTACCTGAACTGACATTTGACGTAGGACCATATCAACTAAACTTTATTAAAATTGCCATGCACTAGAAGTATTTAGCAATGTTTCCATTATTTAAGCCGAACATGTAGTAATCATTGCACAGCTAGAGCAATCCGTGTTACCTAGGTAACGTATGGATTGCTGCAGTAACACGTTACGCTACTTGTGTAGCGAGCATTACCTTGGTAAGGCAGGCATTAGCTAGATAATGCACGTTGCCCAAAATGTGCAATCTTCTCTACATACTCAGCATAAATACCAGTAAAAATTGCTGTGAGCACCCTGTGCAGTGGTGTAGCAATAGGGCATGCAGAGGCTGCAACCACACCAGGGCCCCTGAACAAGAGGGACTCACTAGGGGCCTTCCTTCATCCATCTGGTTAGCTCTTCATTGGTATTATATGTGCATTAGATAGTGGTAATCCTTAACAAACTGTTTCCTTACTCTGAATACTCCTCTCTGACACTGCAGTTGCTCTTGATAGGATTTGGGGCTCCATATCAATAGAGTGCTCGAGCCCCATGTAAAACTTGTACTGGGGTCCCAAGCTCCTTGAACACACGACTGACCCTGTGTGTGGCAATTTTACCAATATTTAATGAATAAGGCCTATGATGAGATCAACATGGGTATTGGGAGTCCTAAGCCTACAAAGAACTAGGCTGTGTTTTTTTCTCTTAGTTCTCACTGCAAAGGTTAACAATTCAGGTGTGCAAATTAAGCTTTCTTTTCAGTCAGATTTGATTCTGAATGTTGCATAATTCTCATTTATAACTAATTAAAAGTTATAAAATGCTTGCATGGCAGATCAATACTTCTGAGTGCAGGAAAGGTAAATGGTTGCTTTAAAACATTAAAAGACATGTGTCATTCATTTGAGACAATAAAATCATTTAACTTTTTTTTTTTTTTTTTTTTGCTTTTTAAACACAAAATAGAACTGTGGGATTCTAGAGAAGTCATATTTGTGAGTATAAAACTGTAGATAAAATTGTAAGTCTATTTCAAGGGCAGGTTTGTTTTATTTCTAGGTACACACCATTCATCTTCTCATCAGATCGATGGGTCAAGCCAATAACCTCTGAAATGTCTGATCGGCTCCCGATAGACACCAGGATACATTTTTGTGCAGTAGTTGTTTGAAAAGCAATCCCGTTATCAATCGGGAGCTGCTCGGACATGTTGGAAATTATTGGTTCAGCCTGTTGGTCTGAGGGGAAATTGAGTGGTGTGTACCTAGCATAACATTGCAGTGTGGAATATGAACAAGGCTCATACAGATTACCATTTGTCACTCAAATATTTTTGATAATCTCAGAACTCCTGTGCAGCCAGCATAGCAAAAGCCATTTGTCAAATATGCTTGGTCAGTTATATTCTACAGGAAGTTTAAAAGCTATCAAGAAACAAGCCACCCACCACATCAGGGTCTCCCCATCTATAGTCTTACGGCACCCTTGTGGTGTGCCGCTTGTTGTTAGTGGTAATTTGTTTGCTTATTCTGAGAAATTCTTCATTTTATAACTGTGCTATTTCGCTAAAGAATGTGCACCCAGATTGAGATTGTGAAGTCCGCCACCACATTTTCTGTAATTCTATACTTTAAGTAACACTTGTAAATGTTAAGGATTTCTTGTACTAGAAGAACCAATGCATTAAATGTGGAACTCTGACAAAATGCTTATTTTACTAAATTCTCCTGTTTGTATGGAGTTCTTTTAACTGTATTCTAGTTACAAAATTGTGACATTGTCTAAACATGCCCATTTTGTCCCTCTTGCTGTGTGGACGTATGGCTATGGTTAGCGTAATGCACATGCACTTATGCCTGTGGCCAAGCTTGCATGGGTGTGGCTGATTATAGCTTTTTGCACAAACATGCAGTTCCAATGCTTAAAGCTGTGCATTCTATCCATAACAGAACTTCATCTGGTAAGCATAGGATCAGACTTGAAAACTAGAGCAGGCACATCACTAGAGGGAAATATTCAAAGCCTGTCTGATTCACAGATTCTACAGGGAGAGAAGCCTGCTAGAGAAGGTGGATTCTGGAGGCTGAGTGGCTAGAGGAGCTGAGTAGTTCTGATCACTGTACAACTCTGCCCTAGGGGGTCTGAGGGGTCTGGGTCAATGCCATTTGGCAAGGTGGGGTGTCTGGGAAGCATGGGTTAAGGACCACTAGAATACCAGGCTATACAATGGATTGCACTAGACTACTAGGATTTTACTTGAGGTTATGGGGGGACCACCAGTGGTGCTCAACAGAGCTCGAATATTCGAGTAGCTCGAATATTCAAGCTCTTTTTCAGCTATTCGAGCTCAGTATTCGAGCTCCGAATAGCTGGAGATATTCGAATGGGCTATTCGAGTGAACTCGAATAGCACATTCACTATTCGCGCTATTCGAGCTAACAGCGCTATTCGAGCTCGAATACCGAGCTCGAATAGCGTCATAGCCCAGATTGATGTCCTCAGAGCCAATCAGAGGGCTCCCAGGCCCTCTGACGGCAGCCAATCACTGAGGGGGACCCTGGCCAGCCCCTACCCTATAAATAGCGGCCGCCATGTTTGGTTTTTCCGTCCTTGCCTGACTTTGTACAGAGAGAGATCTGCTCCTTTGTGCTTTGGCTTAGCAAGAGCTTTATTGTGGTCATTCACCTAGCGTTTTTGCTCACATACACCTCCTATATACACCTATATTGTTGTTAGTTAGATAGACATTGTATTTTAGTTAGCAGCTTGTGTGTTACTAGAGAGCCAGCTGCTGCAGGCAAGCTTACACAACTTTAGGCCTCAGGGCCTGCCTGTGTGGGCAGCTCAGCTGTTCTCTCCTGTCCTCTGTTAGTTTATTTCTCATCTATACCAGTATTTCTGCTGTCCTTTACTAGCTACTCAGTGATTGTATTTTGTATTGTAGTTATATAACTGTACTAGGACTAACTAGGACACTCACTGTCACTGTTTGTTCATAGCTCCTGAGTGTGACCGTGTGTGTGTGCGTGCACTGTCTGTAGTGTACACACACTCTGTTTCCTTCTGATTACTGATTAATTATTGTAATTTCTAGTTGTACTTCCTGACTGTTACTACTTACTTACTGTACTAGGGACACTCACTCAGTCACTGTTCATAGGCTAGCTCCTGCGTGTGTGTGCGCGTGCACTGTCTGTAGTGTACACACACTCTATTTCCTTGTGATTACTACTGATTACTGAATCTGATTAAGTTGTAATTTCTAGTTGTACTTCCTGACTGTTACTACTTACTTACTGTACTAGGGACACTCACTCAGTCACTGTTCATAGGCTAGCTCCTGCGTGTGTGTGCGCGTGCACTGTCTGTAGTGTACACACACTCTATTTCCTTGTGATTACTACTGATTACTGAATCTGATTAAGTTGTAATTTCTAGTTGTACTTCCTGACTGTTACTACTTACTTACTGTACTAGGGACACTCACTCAGTCACTGTTCATAGGCTAGCTCTTGCGCGCGTGTGCGTGCACTCACTGTCTGTAGTGTACACACACTCTATTTCCTTGTGATTACTACTGATTACTGAATCTGATTAAGTTTTAATTTCTAGTTGTACTTCCTGACTGTTACTACTTACTTACTGTACTAGGGACACTCACTCAGTCACTGTTCATAGGCTAGCTCCTGCGCGTGTGTGCGCGTGCGTGCACTCACTGTCTGTAGTGTACACACACTCTATTTCCTTGTGATTACTACTGATTATTGTAATTTCTAGTTGTACTTCCTGACTGTTACTACTTACTTACTGTACTAGGGACACTCACTCAGTCACTGTTCATAGGCTAGCTCCTGCGTGTGTGTGTGCGTGCACTGTCTGTAGTGTACACACACTCTATTTCCTTGTGATTACTACTGATTACTGAATCTGATTAAGTTGTAATTTCTAGTTGTACTTCCTGACTGTTACTACTTACTTACTGTACTAGGGACACTCACTCAGTCACTGTTCATAGGCTAGCTCCTGCGCGTGTGTGCGCGTGCGTGCACTCACTGTCTGTAGTGTACACACACTCTATTTCCTTGTGATTACTACTGATTATTGTAATTTCTAGTTGTACTTCCTGACTGTTACTACTTACTTACTGTACTAGGGACACTCACTCAGTCACTGTTCATAGGCTAGCTCCTGCGCGTGTGTGCGCGTGCGTGCACTCACTGTCTGTAGTGTACACACACTCTATTTCCTTGTGATTAGTACTGATTATTGCAATTTCTAGTTAGTGTACTAGGGGACACACTCACTGTTCACTGTTCACACTTACTGATTACCAATTATTGTATTTTGTATTTGTACTGTACTAATCAGTTAGCGATCTAATCACTTAGTGATTAGTGTCACCTCACCCACCAACCCACTCCATTAAAGTACCCCACTTTTCACCCGCCCTTTTAAAAAACTTTTGTGTTTACGCCCAAAACATCTAAGATGTCTGGAAGTGGCAGCCAGCGCGGTTTGGGCAAGGGGAAGGGCAGCAAGGGAATCAGGAGGAGAGGGAGCAGCATTGTGGCAAGCCGCGGCCGCGCCACCATGCACAGTTCCGCAGCAGCAGCAGCAGCATCAGTGGCTAACATTCCTCCTATAGCCACTGGCCGTGGACGCCTTGGGCGCCGCCCAGCAGGAGCATCTGCAACTCACGCTGCAGAGACACAGCAGCAGCAGCGTGTAGCACCTGCTCCAATTTTCCTCCAGCCGGGTCGGAAACGTCCCATTGAGGAAAAGGATGCAGACACTGTGGTGCAACTGATGACGGACGATGAGCAGCCCGCCATCAGCTCTGCATCCGAGGCCTCCACCCTCACCACCACCACCACCACCACCCCTGTTCGCAGCAGCCGCCCAGCAGGGCCTGGGGAGGAGGCCAGTTCACCATCACTCGCCGACCTGTCATTCAGCAGTCTTTTGACCCCAGGCATCATGAGTAAATTGTCTGCTGTTGTTGGCGATCTTGAGGAGGAGATGCTGATGGGCACTTTGGGGGAGGAGGGATTGGACAGCAAGACTGTGGCAACAGTCAAGCAGCCCATCCATGCATCAGGAGAGGAGTTTGGGGGGTCATCATCCCAGCAGGACATGTTTCAGGAGGGGGAGGATGATGATGACACGGTGACAGACAAAGACTGGGTGCCACCAGCTCCAGGGGATGTCGTCATCAGCAGCTCTGAGGAGGAGGAGGATGCGCTTGTGGGCCTTGCAAGGAGGCGCATCATTGCAAGCATTGGCAGCAGTAGGCAGGTCCCACAGCCTGCTGGTGTCTCAGGCTCAGCAGCAGCAGCAGCAGCATCTGCCAGTACCACCACCAGCTGCACCCAAGCCCCCGCCCCAACCACCACAGGGAGACAGGCAGCAGCGGCTCCAGGCTGTAGGGGGTTGTTTTTGTCACCAATCTGGCGGTTTTTCACCATGCCCACAGTGTACAGCAAGTACGCCACTTGCAACCACTGTCAGCGGAAGTTGAGCAGAGGTGCAGACCCCTTAAAGTTCAGCACCAGCTCGCTCATCAACCACCTTGCTGCGAAACATTTCCATCAGCATGAGGAGTTCCAGAGGCTGAAGGCATCTGGTGCTGGCAGTGGCACCACACTCATCACTGCACAGCCTTCAGCAGCAGCAGCAGCAGCAACAGCAGCCACCCGCCCTCCTGCTCCTCCAGCAGCACCAGCAGGAGTGCGGAAACGCACTGCTCCTCCCCCTCTGCAACTCCTGCCGCCGACACTGAGGCCTGTTCTGGCAGCCAGTCCTCAGTGGCCTCCTCTGCTGTGTCTGCTGATTCCCGTGCCAGCAAAAGGCCACGCCAGAGCCTTTTGAGCGAGTCCTTCCAGAGGGTGGTTAGGGCTCTGCCTCCCAGCAGCCGTCGCGTGCGGCAGCTGAACGGCTTGCTGGCACGGGCCATGTGCTCCCAACTCCTGCCGTACACACTCGTGCAGGAGGGGAGCGACATGCGTGCGCTGCTTGCTTGTGCAGCCCCAGACTGGCAGCTCCCCAGCAGACACTTCTTCGCCCGCAAGGCCATTCCTGCACTGCACCGCTTTGTGATGGCCAATGTGGAGCGAGGGCTGGAGCATGCGGTTGGTGAAAGGGTCCACGTCACCATGGACTCCTGGAGCAGCCGCTTCGGGACAGGCCGCTACCTGTCCTTCACTGTCCACTGGGTCAGCTTGGTGGAAGGGGGTGAGGATGGGAGAGCAGCAGCGGGCACAGCAGCAGCAGCAACACAGTGGGTGGTGCCACCCCGCAGGGTCAGGGGAACTGCAGCAGGTTCCTCCGATCCTCTGCCATCCTCCGGCACACCTGGCCAAACCCCCCGCCTCAGCAGGAGCGTGAAGGCCCGCCACTGCCAAGCGCTGCTGCACTTGGTCAGCCTTGGGAAGACCAAACTGACGGCAACCCATGTGTTGGCCAAACTCCAGGAGCAGGAGAGGATTTGGCTGACCCCCAGAGGCCTCAGAGTCGGAGAGGTGGTGGCCGACAATGGGGCCAATCTGGTTGCCGCAATAGACAGGGGAAACCTGACCCACATCCCCTGTCTTGCCCACGTGCTGAACCTGGTGGTGCAGAAGTTCTTGCGCACCTACCAGGGGATGGGCGAACTGCTGGAAATGGCAAGGAACGTTGTGCGTCACTTCCGGCGCTCGGCTGCAGCCTGTGCTAGCCTGGAAGACGTGCAAAAGGAGCTGGAGCTGCCACGCCATCGGCTGATCCTTGACGTTCCGACTCGCTGGAACTCCACCCTGGCGATGTTGGAGCGTCTGGTTGAACAGAAGCACGCTGTCAACCAGTACCTTGCCCTGGCCACTGTGTCCGCTGCTCAGAGAAGGGACAGGACCAGCAACATCCCGTCCATCGTCCCCGATGATGACTGGAGGCACATGCAGCAGGTGTGCTTAGTGCTGGCTCCCTTTCTGCAGGCCACTAACATGGTGAGCAGGGACCATGCTATGGTCTGCGAGTGGGTGCCCCTGGTTTGTCTGCTGAACAGGGCCCTCGATGCTTTGCTGGAACAGGGAGCGGCAGCCTTGGACCAGCAGGAGCGTCATGCAGCTGCACAGTCCACCTCTTTTTTTTTTTTTTTTTTTTTTTTTCTCTTTCTTGATTAGCTCAGAGCCTAGCCACAGTTTATGAAGGCCCAACCATATTGATAGGCTTCATCACCACGCTCTTGCCAATCAAAATTAATTATTTCATAAAATTAAATAAAGAAAGACAGAAAAGAAACAGACCAAAGATGAAGAAAAGTACCGCATCCTCCCGCGTACAAGACGCGCCCCCCCCTCAGCAACCACGGAAGCAAAACTGTGCACCCCACAGCTCAACATTTATCTACACACTGCCCTATGCTGGACACCACACACGCACACAGACACACGCACAGACACACGCACAGACACGCGCGCACACAGACACGCGCGCACACAGACACACGCACGACACACGCACAGACACACGCACAGACACACGCACAGACACACGCACAGACACACGCACAGACACACGCACAGACACACGCACAGACACACGCACAGACACATGCACAGACACACGCGCGCACAGACACGCGCACAGACACCCGCACAGACACACAGACACACGCACAGACACACGCCCAGACACGTGCGCGCACAAACACACGCACGGACATACGCACGGACACATGCATGGACACACGCACGGACACACGCACGGACACACGCACGGGCACACGCACACGCACGGACACATGCACGGACACACGCACGGACACACGCACGGACACACGCACGGACACACGCACGGGCACACGCACACGCACGGGCACACGCACGGGCACGGGCACACGCACACGCACGGGCACACGCACGGACACACGCCTGGACACACGCATGGGCACACGCACGAACACACGCACGGGCACACGCATGGGCACACGCACGGGCACACGCACAGGCACGGGCACAGGCACGGGCACATGCACAGACACACCATACACACACACCACACTACTAACACTCGTTCCAGTTGGGGGGCTGTCCCACACTCCCAGTTGTCCCACCCACTGGAGAACACGGTGAGTAGAAAAGAAATCACCAAGAGAAAAGTGTAAAAGTGTAAAGAATAGCTACTTAACATTACCCTTAGAATAGTATGGCTAGAATTTGAATTTCTCAAAACAAAAATTATACAGCTTTATCCATCTGTTTTATTCATTGGTAACATTCATTGGGGCCTCGGGGGGATGTGAGTACTCTATCTCTAAGAGCTCGTTAAATCTAGTGAGCCAACTTGATATTGTAGGGATAGTGTGGGTACCCCAGTGTTCAATAATTAGTTTCTTGCCGATCAAGGTTGAAAACATTAAGAGGTCCATAGATAATTCAGTAGTGGTTTGCAGGCCCTGACCAAAGATTGCCTCTATTTTATTGATATGGAGGTCTAGGTCTGTGTTTACTCTTAAAAAAACCTCAACCTTTTTCCAAAATTGAGGGGCAGGACCACCAAATGTGGGAATAATGTAAAACTGGATAAGAACATCTCCAGCAAATAGATGGAACGGAACTGTATAATTTATTAAGGGCATCCGGAGTAGAATACCAGCGCATGATTACTTTATATTGCATTAATTGAAGTACTGTATTTTTAGGCATCCAAACATTCTCTATAAAGCTCGACCAGCGTTTATTGTCCAGATTAATTTGCAGTTCACCTTCCCACCTCTCCCTAATTCTGTCCCGTGAAGTGCCAGTGAAGTGCAGCAACGACCCATACAGAAGTGACAAGCTCCCTGGGAGTTTAGTCCTAGCCAGAAACCATTTTTCAAATTGGAAACTTCCGTCCTAATAGGGCCTAAAGACCTGATTTCTTTGAGTATATAGCTTGATATTTGGTAATATTTAAAAAATGGAAAATGTGGAGGCGGGCTGGCTAGACCGAACCTTCCCAGGAAATCCCAGAGTCTAGTATCCTGTTCTAAACCAGTTCCATTAAGCCAAGTCCTGTCCATCCCTGGGGTAAAGCCAGGGTTATTAACTATAGATAATAGGGGGCATGGTCCTGGGAGTGTTTTAATCAAATATTTAAAAGTAGTCAGAGTTGGGCCTATTAATGGTTGAGTACAACCTCTAGACAACCTGTTCAGTACCTGTAGATTGCATGACAGGGCAAAATGTTCGTTCAGATATTCTAGCTCCAGATCTGTCCAAAAGCTATGATCTTTGCCTTTCCTCCAGTCTAGTATTCTACCCAAGTGGACTGCTTGGTAATACTTATAAATATCCGGTATAGCCAGCCCTCCTCCTTCCCTCCTTTGAATAAGGTGTCTATGTGAGATTCTACTTTTTTTGCCCCTCCATATAAATCTCTGCAGCACAGCCTGTCCACCTCGAAACCAGGATCTTGGGACAAAAATAGGAAGACACTGGAACACAAAGAGTAATCTAGGGAGAATCATCATTTTGATGATAGATATCCTGCCCAATACATTGAAGCAGGGTCTGTCCCACCCGTCCAGCAATTTTTTACAGTCGGGTAGAAGCCTGTCGTAGTTGGCCCCAAATAAGTCACTCTCATTTGAGCATAATTTTATCCCCAAGTAATCAATACAGCTAGTCTGCCATTTAAATGGTACTATGGATTGAATAGTGTGTCTAGAGAGGGGTGAACAGCCCAGGTCCAGAATAGTGGTTTTCTTTATATTAACTTTAAAATTCGAACAGTGACTGAAGGATTCTAATAATTGAACTGCCCTTGGTATTGATGTGGCCGGTTCTAAAACAGTCAGCAGTAAATCATCTGCATAAGCAAGTATTTTGATTTCATTCTGGCAGGTCTTTAAACCTGTTATCAAATGATCTCTCTGTACAGCCTGAATAAGGGGTTCTAATGCTAAATTAAAGAGGTAGGGTGAAAGGGGACAGCCCTGTCTGACTCCATTGCAAACTGGAAAGTCAGAAAAGACAGCCCCATTAACTTTAATTGCTGAACTTTGATTTGCATAGAGCTTTTTAATTCGGTTGCAAAAGGAGTTTCCTACTTTAACTGTATGTAAGACTTTATATAGATAGTGCCTATTAAGTCTATCGAAAGCTTTTTCGGCATCTATCGCCACCATTGCAGCCTCAACTCCACGTCCACGGACCTTATTACAGAAACCAACAGCAGTGTACACGTTTTCATACAGTTGTTTTTTATTACGGAAACCACACTGTTGTTCCCCCAATAATATATCGTACACTTTAAGGAGTCTATTTGCAAGAATTTTTGAGTATATTTTGACATCTATATTTATTATAGAGATAGGTCTAAATTTGCTGCAATCAAGGTTTTCCTTTCCTTCTTTAGGAATCACTGTTAGTACTGCTTTATTTGATAGATCCGAGAACGTGGTTGGTGAGTCAACCTCATTTACTAGAGCACAGAATGGTGTCGCCAATTCCTTACAAAAGGTTTGATAGAATTCTGCTATAAAACCATCTGGACCTGGGCTTTTCCCCCTCCCCAGAGCCTGAACCGCAAGAATGAATTCCTCCTCAATAATCGGGGTATTTAGGGACTCTTGTATTTCAGAACTGACCAAGGGAGGTGAATACTGAGATAATAAGTCAGACCCTGGTTCAGTTTGTTTTATAGATTGCAAGTTGTATAGTTTGGAAAAATAGTTAGTAAATCCTATACCTATTTCCTCAGTGCTATTTAATATAGTCCCATTGGGGCCTATTATTTTTTCAATGAAGTTTTCTGATTTTTGCTTTTGAAGCAGGCCTGCGAGAACTTTCCCGGGTGTATTACGGCCGAGTACTAAAACTTTTTTATCGTTTCTAAGCTGTTTTATCATTTTTTCGTTTAGTATTTTATTAATCTGAGTTCTGATAGTTTGCAGTTTCTTGGATATTTCGGTTGTGATTTTTTTTTTTATTCAAAAACTCCAACTGACCTAATTCGGCTAACAGGTCCTCCAGTTCCTTTTTTTTTCTCTATTCCTCCTGATGCCATATTTTATGAGGACACCGCGAATCACACACTTCATTGTATCCCAGAGGGTCTGCTCTGAAACATCAGGAGACCTATTCAACAAGTAGAAATCACTAAAACTAGTTTTTATTTCGGTGATCATGTCAGGTATTGAAAGTAGTCCCAGATCTAACCTCCATTCTCTTCTTGTAACCTGTTCCTTTTTCCATGTCAAGGACATAAGGATTGGGGCGTGGTCTGATAGTGTAAAATTGCCAATCTTAATCTCCGTAATATTTTGTATCAAATCCTGAGGAACCAGAAAAAGATCAATACGAGTGTATGTCTGATGTCTTGGAGAAAAAAAGGAATAATCTCTTTTATTTGAATTAAAAACTCTCCATGCATCAAGTAACTTTTCTGCATGTAGAGATTTTTTAATCTTCTGAATACTATGGAGTGATATGCTTGACTTCCCTCGAGAGTTGTCCAAAATAGGGTCTAGCGTCATATTAAAATCACCTGCTATAATGATTTTTCCTTTAGCTATTAAATTTACTTTCTCAAGGAAATTTAAAATAGTTTTACTTTGACCAGTATTGGGTGCGTATAGGTTAGCTAAGGTGATTAATTTCCCATAAACTTTACCTACTAATATTAATATGCGGCCTTCCTCATCTGAATAGGAGTTTTCTACAGTAAATTGAGTTTTGGAGCCAACTACAACGGCCACCCCCCCTTTCTTACTCTTGTTAGAGTTAACATACCAGTCAAATTTTTTATTAGTGCATACTGGTTTAAAGTCTTTTTTAAAGTGTGTCTCTTGGATAAAGGCAATGTCGGTTTTATTTATGGATAAAAATTCTAAGATTCGACCTCTTTTAACCCCTGAGTTTGCCCCTTTGACATTATAAGATACTAATTTTAATTCTTCCATAGTGATATAATAATTGTTGATTGATCCAGCCATAACTCTTAAAAAGAGTAGAAATACTCCTAGTGTGTAAAGAATTAAAATTCATTTTATTTTCCTCTATCTTAAGGACAGAAAACATGAAAAATAAGACAAAAAGTGAAAGGAGATGTCCAAAAGAAATAAAAAAAGGTAAAAAGGAAGAAAGAAGTAAAGAGCATGAGCTACATCCAAAATTGTAGACTGAGAGATGGTTCCTATCCCGGCCCAACCTCAGTCCATGGTTAGGTACCAGGAGAATGTTGACCACCTGGCAGTATGTTGGATACCTAACTGGTGTCATTTCGACACCTTGTTTCGCCTAATCTTGTACAGTCAGGCAAAACAGATGGAAAGGAATAATTACTGACTTCAATGCCCAGGGCAGCGAGATTTTACCAAATCTTAACTGTAAGGCTCCAACTGGCTAATCAGTCTTGTGGCTAGGTGGAGATGGGTTGGGCTCCCAGCCTGGAATTTCTATAATGGGTAGGTCTAAACTCGATAGAAAGGGACAAATCGGATCACCATCTTTAAGAATTATGGTTCGACCATCTGAGCTCACAATCAATGAAAACGGGTAACCCCATCGGTATTTCAGTCCTTTCTCAGTTAAGAGCCTTAAAATAGGTTTAAGCATTAGGGGGAGGAGGAGGAGGACTTGGTGGAGGTCCCTGACCTTGCTGCTGATGAGGGGGATCAGCACAGTGCAGCTGAGTTGGTGTGGGGGTGGAGAGAGGATGAGGCTGAGGAGGGAGAGGAGGAGGATGAGGGCAGCACTGCCGCCGATGTGCCAGCACACGTGGCCCGCCTCTTCCCAATGGCAGCGCACATGCTGACGTGCCTGCGCAAGGACCCCAGGGTGATCCAGATGAAGCAGAGGGAGGACATCTGGATCAGCATGATGTTGGACCCACGCCTCAAGGGGAAGTTGAGCCAGTTCCTGCCGCCTGCAGGAGGAGACCCAGCGCAACAAATAAGGAGCTTGCGGCAGGCCCTTGTTGAGCGCTTGGAGGAAGCCTTCCCCCAGCCTTCCACCCCCACTGTCCAGCCAGCACAGAGGCAGCAGCAGGTGCCTGCATCCAGCAGCAAGCGCCCCACAGACCTGCTGTCTCTCAGCAACGAGCTCTACAGGACTGTAGAGGCTCCGGCAGCAGTGACTAGAGAGGAGGTGCATGCAGCAGCATCCTCCTCCGGTCACAGCCAGGGCCTGACCCGAATGGTGGCTGACTACATGCGGTCCTACAGCGGGCTTGACAGCGATGCCCCTGTTGATCCCATGGAGTATTGGGTCAAGCGCCTGGAGATCTGGAGCGAGCTGGCGCAGTACACCCTGGAAGTGCTGTCCTGGTGGCGTGGTCACCGAGAAACGCTCACGTCTGTCTCACAAGTCTGTGGACAGACTGACGTTTCTCAAGATGAACCAGGCGTGGGTGGAAGGCGAGTTCCTGGCCCCTGTTGTCGGCGAGAGGGGGACATGAACTGAAGAACCATCGTTAATGTGCCTTACCACCCTTTACCACCTCCTGGCTCCTGCTCACTAAGCCAGCCTGGTTCACTTTGACTATTACGTCGCCTGCAGCCACACATTTTACACATACAGTGGGCTGCTGTGTACTGCCCTTCTGCTGTCTGTCTGTGTTTCCCACTGCCAGGGTACACAGATTTACCTTCTGCTGCCACTCTGCCACCAGCTATTACGTCAAACAATAGTTGCTCACATTACTCCTCCATTCCTCCTGCTGCTGCTGCTGTCTGTCTGTGTTTCCCACTGCCAGGGTACACAGAATTACCTTCTGTTGCCACTCTGCCACCAGCTATTACGTCAAACAATAGCTATATCTGTCTGTGTAATTTGTTGTAAAAACAAAACAAATAAACCAAAAAAAAAAAAAAAGATTTAATTTTTCTGAGGTGCCCGGGTTGAAAACTGTGTTGTCCCAGTTGTGTATTGGACACGATGTGGGCTGCACGACCGCTGTCTGGGACCTCCTGCTGTGTTTATTTACAGCCCTGGTATCACCGCTAGGTACCAGGGCTATTATGTCACGCTGCCTGCCTGGCCTGCTGCCACACTCACACTACTCCTCCATTCCTCCTGCTGCTGCTGCTGTCTGTCTGTGTTTCCCACTGCCAGGGTACACAGAATTTCCTTCTGCTGCCACTCTGCCACCAGCTATTACGTCAAACAATAGTTGCTCACATTACTCCTCCATTCCTCCTGCTGCTGCTGCTGTCTGTCTGTGTTTCCCACTGCCAGGGTACACAGAATTACCTTCTGCTGCCACTCTGCCACCAGCTATTACGTCAAACAATAGCTATATCTGTCTGTGTAATTTGTTGTAAAAACAAAACAAATAAACCAAAAAAAAAAAAAGTTTAATTTTTCTGAGGTGCCCGGGTTGAAAACTGTGTTGTCCCAGTTGTGTATTGGACACGATGTGGGCTGCATGACCGCTGTCTGGGACCTCCTGCTGTGTTTATTTACAGCCCTGGTATCACCGCTAGGTACCAGGGCTATTATGTCACGCTGCCTGCCTGGCCTGCTGCCACACTCACACTACTCCTCCATTCCTCCTGCTGCTGCTGCTGTCTGTCTGTGTTTCCCACTGCCAGGGTACACAGAATTTCCTTCAGCTGCCACTCTGCCACCAGCTATTACGTCAAACAATAGTTGCTCACATTACTCCTCCATTCCTCCTGCTGCTGCTGCTGTCTGTCTGTGTTTCCCACTGCCAGGGTACACAGAATTACCTTCTGCTGCCACTCTGCCACCAGCTATTACGTCAAACAATAGCTATATCTGTCTGTGTACTTTGTTGTAAAAACAAAACAAATAAACCAAAAAAAAAAAAAAAGATTTAATTTTTCTGAGGTGCCCGGGTTGAAAACTGTATTGTCCCAGTTGTGTATTGGACACGATGTGGGCTGCACGACCGCTGTCTGGGACCTCCTGCTGTGTTTATTTACAGCCCTGGTATCACCGCTAGGTACCAGGGCTATTATGTCACGCTGCCTGCCTGGCCTGCTGCCACACTCACACTACTCCTCCATTCCTCCTGCTGCTGCTGCTGTCTGTCTGTGTTTCCCACTGCCAGGGTACACAGAATTTCCTTCAGCTGCCACTCTGCCACCAGCTATTACATCAAACAATAGTTGCTCACATTACTCCTCCATTCCTCCTGCTGCTGCTGCTGTCTGTCTGTGTTTCCCACTGCCAGGGTACACAGAATTACCTTCTGCTGCCACTCTGCCACCAGCTATTACGTCAAACAATAGCTATATCTGTCTGTGTAATTTGTTGTAAAAACAAAACAAATAAACCCCCCCCAAAAAAAAAAGGTTTAATTTTTCTGAGGTGCCCGGGTTGAAAACTGTGTTGTCCCAGTTGTGTATTGGACATGATGTGGGCTGCACGACCGCTGTCTGGGACCTCCTGCTGTGTTTATTTACAGCCCTGGTATCACCGCTAGGTACCAGGGCTATTATGTCACGCTGCCTGCCTGGCCTGCTGCCACACTCACACTACTCCTCCATTCCTCCTGCTGCTGCTGCTGTCTGTCTGTGTTTCCCACTGCCAGGGTACACAGAATTTCCTTCTGCTGCCACTCTGCCACCAGCTATTACGTCAAACAATAGTTGCTCACATTACTCCTCCATTCCTCCTGCTACTGCTGCTGTCTGTCTGTGTTTCCCACTGCCAGGGTACACAAAATTACCTTCTGCTGCCACTCTGCCACCAGCTATTACGTCAAACAATAGCTATATCTGTCTGTGTAATTTGTTGTAAAAACAAAACAAATAAACTATAAAAAAAAAGGTTTAATTTTTCTGAGGTGCCCGGGTTGAAAACTGTGTTGTCCCAGTTGTGTATTGGACACGATGTGGGCTGCACGACCGCTGTCTGGGACCTCCTGCTGTGTTTATTTACAGCCCTGGTATCACCGCTAGGTACCAGGGCTATTATGTCACGCTGCCTGCCTCATTAACTGCCTGCTGCCACACAATCATCCTCCTCCTGCTGCTGAATTTACCTCCTGCTGTCTGTGTGTTTCCACTGCCAGGGAGCACATACAATGGCGCTTCCAACATGCGTGCGCAACCAGCTATTTATTACGCTCAAAAATAGCTGCATTTCTTTAAAAAAAAATATAAAAGAGAAATAAGTGAAGAAGAAGAAGACGATATAGAAAAAGAAGGAGAAGAAGAAGAAGAAGAAGAAGAAGAAGAAGAAGAAGAAGAAGAAGAAGAAGAAGAAGAAGAAGAAGAAGAAGAAGAAGAAGAAGAAGAAGAAGAAGAAGAAGAAGAAGAAGGAGAAGAAGAAGAAGGAGAAGAAGATGAAGAAGAAGAAGATGAAGAAGATGAAGAAGATGAAGAAGATGAAGAAGAAGAAGATGAAGAAGAAGAAGATGAAGAAAATGAAGAAGATGATGAAGAAGAAGAAGATGAAGAAGATTAAGAAGATGAAGAAGAAGAAGAAGATGAAGAAGATGAAGAAGATGAAGAAGAAGATGAAGAAGAAGAAGAAGAAGATGAAGAAGATGAAGAAGATGAAGATGATGATGAAGAAGAAGAAGATGAAGAAGAAGAAGATGAAGAAGATGAAGAAGATGAAGAAGAAGAAGATGAAGAAGATGATGAAGAAGAAGATGATTGTTAGAGTCCAGGAGACTGTTGACCTTACCACTGAGATAGAACTACCCCAGCGCAGAGTCTAAGTGACCACGGGTCTTCACCAACACTCCCCTAAAGGGAATGCCGGAACACCCCCCTAATGGGGATGCCGCGCTTCGCTGCCTAGTGCCCACCAGGTTGCGCTGGAAATAGCTCCACAGTGACTCGGAGAACAGGTGAATACTGATGGGTGTAGGACTGATGATAATAGGCGTAGTCCACAAGGCAAGGCCAGAGGTCAGGGCAGGCGGATATCAAGGATGGTCGGGGTCACAAGCTGAGGTCAGGGCAGGCGGCAATCCAGGTTATCGAGGTCACAAGCCAAGGGTCAGGGCGGGCAGAGATCAAGCGGAGTCAAGGTCACAAGCCGGGTCACAACAGGAAATCAGGTAATCAATAGGTACTGCACAGGAACACTAAGCCAAACTGCCAGAACAAGCAGCACTGCAGTGAAGGGCAGTGCTGCTTAAATACTGGTGGCCATTTGAATTCTGGCGCCAGAATTAACGCCTGCGCGTGCGCAGTGCGCAATGCTCCGTGCACGCGCGCACTCATGCGCAAGCGCTGTGCGCAGCGGCGTGCGCGCGCACAACTCCGTGTATGCGCGCGCAGCGCCCCGCGCCGCGCGCCATCTTGGATTTGAGAGGAACTACCAGGCCCAGCGTTCCTCCGCGCGTACGCGTGGAGCCCCCTGCCTGAGCAAGCTGAGAGTCCTTGACCTGGTGAGTATGACAATGATGAAGAAGAAGATGAAGAAGAAGATGATGATGAAGAAGATGAAGAAGAAGAAGAAGAAGACGATATAGAAGAAGAAGAAGAAGATATAGAAGAAGATATAGAAGAAGAAGATATAGAAGAAGATATAGAAGATAAAGAAGAAGAAGAAGTATATATACAGTACTGAACAACATTTTGGACACAACTTCTCTTTCCACCTTTTTTTTTTAAAGGAACATCCCCACATAATCATTTGCTGTTGTTACTTGGAAAAAAAGATGTTTCTTGCATCATTCACCCTCAAAACAAGTGTTGGAAGCTATTTAAGGCCAATTCGAATAGTCAGTTTGAATAATGAGCTCGAATACCGACTCGAATAGTGAGGTCGAAGTCCGAGGTCGAATCGAATAGTAAAAAATATTCGACTCGAATATTCGACCGAATTCGAATAATTTACTATTCGAATTCGACCAAACTCGAATTATAAAAAGGGGTATCCGAGCATCACTAGGGACCACTAGACTACCAGGGAATATATTGTGGTTATGGGGGACCACTCGATAACCAGGGAGTACTTTGTGGTTATGGGGGACCACTAGATGACAAGAGAGTACTTTGGGCTTATGGTAGACCACCAAACAACCAGATTTAAAGTTATGGGTTATGGGGGGACCACTCGACTACCAAGGTAGACTCTGGGGTTATGGGGGGCACTAGACTACCAGGGTATAATTTGAGGTTATGGGGGCCATTAGATGACCAGGGAATACTTTGAGGTTATGGGGGATCCACTAGACTACCAGGGTATACTATCAGGTTATGAGGGGACCAATAGATGACCAAGGAATTCTATGGGGTTCTGGTGGGACCACTAGTTGACCAGAGAATACTATTGGGGGTTGGGTGGACCACTAAACTACTAGGGAATACTATGTGGGGACCACTACACTACCAGGGAAATCTGTGAGGAGATGAGGGGACCACTAAGCTAACAGGAATTATTGTGTGGGGATGGGGACGACTACCAGGGAATACTGTTCAAGGAAGGGGGGATCACTAGACTGCCAGGCAATATAGTGGGGATGGGGAGGGGCACTAGACTACCAAGGAATACTATGGGCAGATGGGGGTACTTCCATCCAAGCTAGTATTAGGCCAGTCAACCCAGGATTATTGCACTCCTGGATAGTGCTAATGTAGCATGAACTAATTCCCGCAGGGCGACTGCTTTGCGATATTGGTTTTTTGTCCCTGCATAGTTTGGAATGCAAAAGCAAATGCAAATTTGCATGAGCATTGCCTCATGAATAGCCAATTAGGCCAGATTTGCAAAGCCAGACTTGCTAGGGTTAAACTTGGTGTTTGAGCACACATACATTTTCTCATGGAAAGCAACCCAGGATTATGCCACCCACCTCAGCAGCAATTCAGGCCAGCCAACATAGCACAGGAGCTGGGCCAGCCAACACAGCTTGCATGCCAAGTAACTCTGCCTAGTTATGTTTAGGGAACACTGTCTATTCATGGGATATGCTGCCTACCTATGTGATATGCTACATATTTTTTTTTTTTGTGGGCATTATTTTATGTTATATTATTTTAAATCAGAGGGGGCTTCAGCCAACATTTTTCTGGACAAGCCTACCTACACCACTGCTTCATGTACATTTTGCTCCATCGTTGACTATGCCCACATTCTGTTTCATGGCTATGCCGAGGGTAGCCCCGAATCTTTCAGGATCCTAGCAATGCCCCTTAACTAGAGAACTAGAGCCCTGTCACTGCTTCTAATGAACTCTCCAGTAATAAATGGAGTAGTTCAGCTGTGTTATGTTTAACTGTATGCACGTGTGTATGTATTATGTATCACTTAAACACATCCCTTTTTATTGTACAACTGAAAATGCTTACTGTAGCATAAATAGGAATTATGATAAATACATATGCAATGGCCTCACTTTAGAATCCCAGTAAACATAACACTGCTAGCCATGGAAGATTGTTCAAAGAAATACACAGTCTCATAATTCTGACAACCCGTTCCAAACTGAGTAGTTAGTTAGCTTACAGGTTGAAGTCTAATGCTTTCCAGTGCTTTCTACTGCAGCAGAGGTCAGTTTGTCTACTGGTGACTCAATGTAGTCTGTTTCCTAGCAGGGGCACACTGGCTTTACTTTTTTCCCCTCTTCAGCCAGCCCTTTCTGTATGAAAAACACTGAATAACCAAGTCCCAGTGTGCTCACTTGGAATGATTAACACTTTGACATCTTTTAAAAGTGGAACAACCTAAACCAAGCGTAGATATACTGATCCTCCAGTACCCATGCCACGGGGCATAGGTAGCAAGTAATTTTTGCCTTTTGGGAAGGCGCAATGCAGAGCAATCTATGATTCCCCAACACTAACTGCTGTAGGACTATGTGACTGCATGAGTCCTAATCAATTTGGAGGAAGAGAGGAGATAGAAGTAGTGAGTGAGTTAGTGAGTCAGAGAGTGAAAGAGAGAGAGAGAGAGAGAGAGAGAGAGAGAGAGAGAGAGAGAGAGAGAGAAAGAGAGAGAGAGTGTGTGTGTGTGTGTGTGTATGTCTCTGTGTGTGTGACTGTGTGTGTGAACAGGGGGAAGAAAGAGGTGAACAGGGGGAGATGGAAAGGAGAAGGTACAGGGGGAGGGGCAGAAGGGCATACAGGATGAGAGGAAAAGGGGCACAGGGAGATTGTGAGAGACATAGATAGGGAGGATAGAGCACAGGAGGACAGAAGGAGGCACAATGAGACAGGAGGGGACACACATTGAGACAGGAGGAGGCACGGAGAGGGTGGGGGGGGGGGGTAGTAGGATGCACAAAAGCACATCAAAAGGAAGAGGGCCCGGAAGTCTCAATAGACAGGAGCACATGGTGATAAGAGGGCAGAAAAGGACATGAGGAGGCACAGAAGGGGCCACACAGGGGGCATAGATGGACAGGGGGAGACACCGAGGGGGTACAGAAGGGAAGGAGGCACAGAGGAGGCACAGGGAGATTGAAGGAGGTGTAAGTGGAGAGGAGGGAGCACAGGGGGAGAGGAGAGAACACTATAAGACAGGAGAGGACAAAGAGGGAGCACAGGGTCAGAGGAGGATGACAGAGTGGACACTAGTGACACAGAGAGATACACAATGGAGTCACAGAACCTACAGTCCCATCAAGTTTGTTTATCAGGGACTACCACTCCAGTACAGTATCCATAGTGTACCCAGGGGCAATCAGTAAGCTTTGTGTTTAATTTTATTAGTTTGGCCCCCTAACAATTTAAAGAACAGTGATATTGCCCTTAGTCAAAAAATGTGGACACCCTTGCGCTAGATGGATAATGATTAACTGCCACTTAAAGATGAGTATCCTCTCTACAGAAAGAACCTACTGCCCATCCCAAATAAAGATAAACTTAAAAACACAAACCAGTCTTTTGCAGCACAAAAAATCAGATACTTTTTTCTTTGTCAATCCAGCACAGACAGATGCTTTCCAGAGAAGGGCTAATTTGGATGAAACAGAGGAGGTGCCATGGCAAGTCAAGACTGTGCGTAAGGATGTGCCATTGAGAAAAAGATGAGTTGGCTGACATTAGGAAATGCTACTACCAGATGGAAAGAGCTGGACACAAATATAGCACTGAAGCACTGATCATGGGAGCACCGGTAAAAAACATCAGATACATGGAAGCAGGGATCTACTGTACCAGACATCAATAAAGGTGGAGTGGCCAGAGAGACAGCTCATTACAAAGTTCAAAGTACAATGCTAAGTACACACGATGCAGTTTCACTTCCTGTGTATGCGTGCTAGCAGGGACACTGCTCTCCTGTGTCTTCACTGCGGGTGAGCTGAGATCTGAAGGCTAAAGTACTGCCAGTCTGCCACCGCGCCGGACAGTGTAGCTCCAGCGAGGCCCGAGGGGATCTAGACTCTGTAGGCCATGGCCAGAGCAGGTGAGGGAGCAGAGGTGGGAAAAACGGGGGAAGATAGGCTGGCTATCAATATTGGGACACCTATACCTGGTTAACTATGCTGAGGGCACCAATACCTGGCTATCTATAATGGGGGCACCTATCCCTGGCCACTTATACTGGGGCACCTATACCTGACTTCCTATACTGGGGTACCTATACCTGGCTACCTATATTGAGGGCAACTATACCTTGCTAGCTATATTGGAGGCACCTATATTTCTTTCTTTCTTTCTTTCTTTCTTTCTTTCTTTCTTTCATTCTTTCTTTCTTCCTTCCTTCCTTCCTTCCTTCCTTCCTTCCTTCCTTCTTTCCTTCCTTCTTTCCTTCCTTCCTTCCTTCCTTCCTTCCTTTCTTTTTTTCTTTCTTGTATATATAAAAAATCAACATAAAACGCAGTGCTGGACATTAGTTAACAGCAAGGAAATGAGCAGCGCTACTTAAAAACAGACTAGTGCCTACCTGCAAAAGAGTGCAAGCCCCACTTGTGGGGTCGAATACACACCGAGCATACACATGACCTGTCTACCACTAGAGGAGGATGTTGGTTTCCATTAACAGCTTGCATGCAACCTATTAAGTACTCGTCCCTCCCACTGCGAAGAAGTCAATCCTCCATGGGAGGGGCCTAACACTAACTAAATCCTAACCTATGTATATGCATAGCCTGGGTGCGGCTAATCAAATAAAATCAAAAATTGTAAATTGTGCAACAGGTGGATCAGCGCAACACCAGGCCGCCTCCGAATGGCCTCCATCAGAGATGCGCTGAGCCCCCCCAGGAACTACAAGCGCACCTTGAACCCAAACAGAAGCTCTGCATATACACCAAAAGCATGGCTGTTAAGTGGGAGCAGCTGACTAAAAACGAATTACATTAGTACACAGCAAGGAAATGAGCAGCGCTACTTAAAAACAGACTAGTGCCTACCTGCAAAAGAGTGCAAGCCCCACTTGTGGGGTCGAATACACACCGAGCATACACATGACCTGTCTACCACTAGAGGAGGATGTTGGTTCGTGTTTGGTCAGCTGCTCCCACTTAACAGCCATGCTTTTGGTGTATATGCAGAGCTTCTGTTTGGGTTCAAGGTGCGTTTGTAGTTCCTGGGGGGGCTCAGCGTATCTCTGATGGAGGCCATTTGGAGGCGGCCTGGTGTTGCGCTGATCCACCTGTTGCACAATTTTCAATTTTCGATTTTATTTGATTAGCCGCACCCAGGCTATGCATATACATAGGTTAGGATTTAGTTAGTGTTAGGCCCCTCCCATGGAGGATTGACTTCTTCGCAGTGGGAGGGATGAGTACTTAATAGGTTGCATGCAAGCTGTTAATGGAAACCAACATCCTCCTCTAGTGGTAGACAGGTCATCATGTGTATGCTCGGTGTGTATTCGACCCCACAAGTGGGGCTTGCACTCTTTTGCAGGTAGGCACTAGTCTGTTTTTAAGTAGCGCTGCTCATTTCCTTGCTGTGTACTAATTTAATTCGTTTTTGGTCAGCTGCTCCCACTTAACAGCCATGCTTTTGGTGTATATGCAGAGCTTCTGTTTGGGTTCAAGGTGCGTTTGTAGTTCCTGGGGGGGGCTCAGCGCATCTCTGATGGAGGCCATTCGGAGGCGGCCTGGTGTTGCGCTGATCCACCTGTTGCACAATTGGACATTAGTTAAGGTTACAGACAATATTTAGGGGTGACATAGAGCAATAAGACATTACAGGAATACATGCAAACCAGATCACGCAGTGCAGTATGAGTACAAGGTAATGCTTAGTCAGTCACTGGATAGGAGTATGGAGATTAGGCAAATTGAGCTTACTCAAGAGTTCACTCAGACACTCAGATCCAAAGGTAGAGGTAGGAGATACAAGGAAGAGGACCCTGTTGAAGGCTTACATTGTAGAGGGAGAGGTAGGGACATGAAAGATAAAGGACCAGAGTTCAGCTGCAGGTTTAGAGCACAAATGGGGGGGGGGGGGGGGTTAGGCCAGAGTGAAAAGGTGAATTTTGAGGGCCATCTTGGAGATGTTGAAGGGGGGGGCAACCCTAATGGGGAGGTAGGGAGTTCCATAGTGTTGGAGCAGCTCTTGAGAAGTCCTGGAGGCGTGCATAGGACTGGGTGATGCGTGGGGGGGGGGGGGTGTCAGACGAAGTTCATTGGAGGAGCGGAGTGAGCGGCTAGGTGTGTACCTCTGAGTAAGATCAGAAATGTAGGTTAAGCAAGTTTTATGGACAGATTTGTAGGCCAGACACAGTATTTTGAATCTTATTCTGGATAGGAAGCCAGTGGAGGGATTCACAGAAGGGAGCCGCCATGGTGGAGTGATGGGAGCAGTGGCTATCTATACTAGAATCACATATACCTGGGTACCTATACTAAGGGCACCTATGCCTGGATACCTATACTGGGGGCACCTATGTCTGCCTATCTATACTGGGGGCAACTATGCTAGGCTACCTATGCTGGGGTCACCTATATCTAGCTAGCTATACTGTGCGCACCTATACCTGGCTAGCTATACTGATGGCACCTATACTTGGCTTCCCATACAGGGGGCACCTACACCTGACTACCTACTTATACTGAGGGTGTTTTTTTTGGGGGTCACATCACGGCTATAACATGCAGTGCAAATTTTCAGGTGCTGTGCGATCATTCCAATGGGGGGGGGGGGGGGGAGGTGCAACCTCATAAATTTGAATCAGACAGCAAAAAGTCTAGAACTGGCCCTGAGTAGCAGGATCTAAAAGGGGAACTAAACATAATGTGGGAGGTGAAGGGCAAAGAGGTCCAGTAGTTACCCACCAGCCACTGGTCATCTTGTATAAGCTTCATACCCCTGAGAGGGAGCTGGTTCCCCTCAGCATCACCTTTCATTTAATACAAGCAGTAACATCTTCCATTTACAACATTGCAAGGTGACTAAGGTACTTCCAGTTTTATGACCCACTATAACTTTCAAAAATAGGGAGTTAGATTGCTACTTTTTATGAATGGGTAAACCACCCAATTGAGGGTGTGAAAGAAATGTAGTGATCAACGGCCGTGGAACATGACTAATCGTGCTTATATTATATTATTATATATTACCATAAATATATTGACATGAGAAAACACATTTTGCACAGATAGCATATGTGCAAAAGTGTATTTTCCCAAATACATCCAATTTAGAGGAGGTCTAGGTGTGGGTGTATATACGTATACAGTATATATACAGTGTATATATATATATATATATATATATATATATATATATATATATATATATATATATATATATATATATACTAGTAGACCCAGCCCGTTTAATAGATAGATAGATAAATAGATAGATAGATAGATAGATAGATAGATAGATAGATAGATAGATAATCATAGGTCATACTCCCTGAAAAGTAGGAAAGGAACGCAAGAGAGAAAACATAAATTGTTCATTTGTTGCCAAGTCTAAAGTAAGAGTGACAACCGTAAGTGGAATAGACAGTTTCCATTACCCCCTCACCCTCACTGGAGAATAATTTGCAAAGGCTGGGTAAATTGTGTTTTAAGAAGTGTAATGACGTGTAATAATTTCCTGTCAGCATGTCATTTTACACAGGCTGAGTCAGGTCTTTTCTTTTTGTGCGATGTATGGAAGGATTAGAATTAGGATAAGAGCACAAATGTGAGTCCTTCCATGATAGGAACTGTTTCAAAGGCTAATGAAAACATAATTGCGAAGAGCATGTTTAGTGTGAGATAAAAGCACATTGTTCAGGAGCTCACAGAGATAATACATATTCTTTAACAGTAATATACATAAAGTTTTACACATGAGACCACAGAGCTAATACAATCTGAACAATCAATAAGTATTATTTAGACCAAAATCAGAGTAATTAGATTTAACTGATACAAATTATTCACAATAATTTGCTTAGCCATTAGTTGTAGATTTGCATAAGTTCCCTTCAACCTCAGCATTAACAGTGATTTTGCTTTATATGGTATTTGCCAATAGAATAAAGTTCAACAAAAGAGCCCCATTTCATTTAAGATTTGAGGGTGCACCATTCAAGATGCATTGATATTTAAAGTGGACTAAAGCACTAGTTCAGTCTGTTGAGGGGGAAAAAAAAACATTTTTACATATTGATAATGTTCAAAGATCGTTTTTAAAGACTCTGTGCTCTTGACGTCCTCTGACAGATTCCTATCATTCCTGATGCTTGACACCCAGGGGTGCACTTGCCATGAGGCAAGATGAACCTGCAACTACAGGCAAGAAGTAACCTGACTGAGATGCATACAGTTGTTATTGGCAGCATTCTTTTTTTGAAGTTAGCAGTGCAGATAATTAATGAAAATGTACTGTACTGATATCTGTACAGGGTGAATAAATTATTGGTGGTGCACTCCTTTAGTTCTCAAACACAATCAAACCCTCTTAGGGTGCACACTGTTTCAAAGAAATCCACAAAAGCATCCACACAAACCCGCAGGGCCGGATTTCTGGGAAGGCCACCAAGGTCAATGCCTAGGGCGATAAAAATCATCAGGGCGCTGGACTTTGAGAGATGAGTTCACATGTCAAAGTAAATCATCTCCCCTGCTTTGCTCTGGTCTACCTTAATTCCAGAGATCCCTGCATCTCTCTCACTTGTGTAGAGTGTGTTTGAGGACAGTCAGTATGTGTTATCACCTGATGATTATGTCGTATGTATGATGGTGGGGACATACAAGCTGCTGTGAGAAGTGCCAGCCTGGGTTTAGTAGCAGAACTCTTGAGTTCAGTAAGTTTTTTTCATGCACAAATTCAGAATCACAAACAGGAATCTTCTCCCTCTGCACTGTCAGATTTATTACTGGTCTGGTCAGCTCATAAAGACCTGTGACCTGTTGAATTTATGGTTTGTTTGTTTTTTCCTAGGCAATGACCACAGCATTCTCTGTGCTACAGTTTAACTCTTTCCTGACTCATTTTAGAAGAGCATTGTACTTTGCTAGCTAGCTATCAGTGAAACAGGATGGCAATTATATTACATGTATTTATATTTGCAAAACAAACTATACATCTCCTTCTGATGCTGAATGTATATAAAGTTGTGAGCTTTAACATCTTGTTAGTATAAAGTCTACAAACATATACAATATCTGAAGAAGCCAAAGGCTCACTTTTTTTTTATTTACAGTTAGCTAATAAATGTTATCATTCTGTTTTAACAACTTCAAAACTTCCTACTGACTCATCTGTCCTTCCTTGCCTTGCCCTAAGAACTATATTGTTACTGTTTAAAGCACATCTATGTCAGCATGTGTAGTTTTAGATCTTCTACTCACATGTTCTCTGTTTTGGATGAGCTTCTTTCAATAGCGCTGCCCTGTCACCTGTTTGTGGCTCTGACTGTAGTCTGTAGCCAGTCGCACAGAAAACAAAGAAGCAGCACATGCTCTGGCTACTCGTGCTCCTTGCAATTTTGCACTCAATTTTGCACTCAGATGTGCACAGCAGCTGAGGCCGGGAATGCTTTGAGCATGCACTGCTTCCTTGCCAAATGAGGGGCAGAGCAGCAAAATGGAGGGGAGCTCATTCAAACCAGTTATTGCTACTCAGAGGGTTGGAGAGAATTTGATGGGGGGGGGGGGGGGCGGTTGGTGTCAGCTGGCCTAGGGTACTTGGAAGTACAAATCCGGCCCTGCAAACCCATAGGCAGCCCTTCCTCCCAGGTTTCCTGGCAGGTGCAATGACACCACCACCCCATGGTGAGCTCACCTTTAGTATAAGATACACTTTTATTTGGAGTGATATGGTTCAAGGAAGCCTGACATTAAGAAGCTTAGCATGGAGGAGTCCGGTTAAGGTAGAGAGCAGCCAGATTACACCACAGGTGTTGTAGACCCATATAGCAGAGGGTCAAATACTTCCCATTGCTTGCGTTGTGGTGGTGGGGTGTCTCACCGAAGTGTCATTTATTTGCACCTGTCAGGAAACCTGAAACAAAGAGCTACAGGGCTGTGTGGACCCTTTTGTGGACTTTTTTGGTGTTTAAAGGTCTTCTTTGAAACATTGTGCGCTTACCTAGGAGGGTTCATTAGTGCAGATAATTAGAATATCAGTAGCATTACCATTGTTGCTCACAAATGTTCGCATCAAAACTAGCAATTTCAATTTCGAGAAATTTGTTTGCAAAAATACATTGTATTGTTGCAATGTAGCAAAAATTTGGAAAAACTACCTGTAGTTATTTTTACAGCAAAAAAAAATGTTACTTTTACCCTGAAAACGCGAGGTGATTTATTTTAGTGTGAAGAACAATGCAAAAAAAATTAAAAAAAATCACATGGCAAACTCCAACATCCATCTCTATAAAGTGATTCTGTAATTACCAACATACCTGTATAATTAGCATAATTCATTCTGGTATTGGTGTTGTATTGTTGCTAAGTGAGAAAGTTTTTAGTAGCATTTTTGTAGACTTTTCCTCTGCTTACATGCAATAAAGGCATCTACTACAACAAAGAGCGGCTGATATTGGCGCTAGTAGAATAATGATAAAATGACCGATATTATGCTACTTAATTCCCATATTATAATATCAGTAATTTTTACTGATATTTTACTATGACCTAACCTAACCGTACTCTCACACAGAACCCTCCCTCTATTGATGCCTAACCCTTAACCCTCATTCTACCAATGCCTAACCCTTAAAAAGGAACTGCCGCGAAAATCTTAAAATACAAATAAGAACTACATTTCTTACCTAGTAAAATGAGCCATAAATTACTTTTCTCCTATGTTGCTGTCACTTAAAGTAAGTATTAGAAATCTGACATTACCGACAGGTTTTGGGTTAGTCCATCTTTTCATGGGGGATTCTCAGCATGGCCTTTATTCTTTATAAAGACATTCCCTGAAAAATATTTATACAATGATGCTGGCCAGCCTCCCTGCTCACCGTACACTTTTTTGGCAGTTGGACGGAGCAACTGCCATTCACTAAGTGCTTTTAAAAATAAAGAAAACCCTGAGAATCCCCAATGAGAAGATGAGCTAATCCAAAATCTGTCAGATTTCTAATACTTACTGTAAGTGACAGCAACATAGGAGAAAAGTAATTTATGGCTCATTTAACTCCGGAAGAAACGTACTTCTTATTTGTATATGTTAACATATATTTTACATTTTAAGATTTTCACAACAGAGGTCCTTTAAGCAGAGCAGAAACTAGATTCCTGCTGCCTGAAGCAAACTTGTGAGGATAAATATATATCCTACATAATAAAGTGCCTGTTGCTGCATCCTCCTGTGCACCTGTGTCTGTGTGTTGTACCTTGAGTGCATGCATGGCCCGCAAGTGAACTTCAGACAGTGGAGGAGTACGGGCGCAGGGGGATGGGCAGGCACATCCATATATTATATACACAAGATTTGAAATCGCTGCAGTAACACGATAAATGCAGAAAATAGGTATATGAAATATCGAAACTATTTAAAATTGAAGAATGTGCTGCTTCCCTGGTTGGCAGTCCTCTAATTCAAATGTATGAAAATAGATAAGCGCACATTACTAAAATAAAAGTCCTTATTACAAAAGTCACTGTAATACAGCCACTGAGGGCAATCTTCTGAAAGACACACTATGCAGGCAATTTTGGGAAGTTTTATCCTCCACCCCCGTCGGGGGAACAAACTCACCAAATGTGGTGTAACCCCTGTTAGGTGGGTTATAAAGCACTCCAGTCCCTGGACACCTCAGCACATCAGAGTCCGGGGTTCCCAGCCAATTCACAGTAGATTGTAGCCTCAAAACAGAGTGAAAAACACCCTCATAGCTGTATAAAATGCTAAAATTCTTTATTAAAAGATTGCACTCACATGCTTCTTCCACATCAAAAGTGCATAGAGTTTTACACAGGCTCTCCACCGCTGCCTCCACATCAGGCACGGCCGTTGGCCTTGTTGTAAACGTCATCCAGTGATTCTCCCTCTGTGCCATGCGTCTCTCCAGGGCCGGCCTTAGGTTTTACAGCGCCCTGAGCAAAACCTGATTTTTGTGCCCCCCCCCTTCATCCTCTTCCCACGTGCATATACACACATGCACACAGGCCCATATGGAATTCCCCTTTTCTCCTGGGACAGGGGTTCCCAACCTTTTTGACGTGACACATCACGCCAAATGCCCAGATCTCCACAACACGTCACGTATGTATAATAGAAAAGTACTATTAATAACCACGAATTGATGGAAAGAGTGCATTATCCTGAATACACTTAAAAATGAAGGCTAGAACCTTTCAGGGATATTAATAAAAACAATCAGAGGGACAGTTAGCCCCCTCCCCATTTAGAATGATAGCACAGCACCGACAATTTGCACCACGCGTTATAGCCACAGTGCGTCCCCCTAAAACGCCCTCAGACTCAGTATAGGTAGGTAGCCAGGTATAGGCGCCCCCAGTATAGGATCTCATGTGTAGGTGCCCTCAATATAGGTTGCCAAGCATAGGTGCCCCAGTATAGGAAGTCGGTTGAAGGTCTCCATCCCCCCCATAGGTAGCCAGGCGTAGGTGCCTCCAGTATAGGTAGCCAGGTGTTGGTGCCCTCAGTAAAGGTAGCCAGGTATAGGTGCCCTCAGTATAGGAAATCAGGTGTAGGTGCCCTCAGTATAGGGAACCAGCTATAGGCGCCCCCTTGGAAGCTGGCGCCCTGAGCGACCGCTCCGGTCGCTCATATCAAAGGCCGGCTATGCGTCTCTCCCCCACGAGTCTCAGCTGGCTGCCCCATTCACGTGTGTGCTTGCTTCCTGGTCCTCCTAAGCTCCACGTTCCATCGCTAGCTCCCTCTTTAGCAGTCTCTGACCCATGGGTCGGAGACTGCTCTCTCTGCCACTGCCCGAGGCATTGTGCATGTGCAGTATGGTGGTGCCCATCTTCAGGAGCAATCGGGCTTTTGAAGACTTCTGAAGCCTCAAGCAGCAGCATATAGATCAGTCTCACCCATCGATCGGAGATTGATAACAAGAAGCCAGCAGTCACAGCTGGGACAAGGTCCTCCAGCACCCAAGGCTGAGACACCAAAGTGCGCCTCTCCATACCTCCTACCCCAGCCGTCACACACTGATTGCTATTAGATTAAGAGGAGCCCCAGAGCCCCCCCCCCCCCCACCCCCCCCCCCAATGCCTTAATCTCTTGTTATCTGGCTTGCAGTCACTGCCAAGTATCCCCTTTTCTTATTTCTCTCTGCTGCAAACACAATAGGGGAATGATAGCTGAGTGAGTTGTGCGCCCCCTCCTACACTGCCTCCTGAGGTTGGAGCCTCTCTTGCCTCTGCTTTGGCCCGGCCCTGCCAGCAGTTGAATGTGCAGATCGTAGGAGGAATGGGAAGGCTCTATAGAACCCAGAGCCTTCCCTCTCCTTAGGTGAGTATATATTTTTTTCTTTCTTTAACTTCAAACTCAGACTCCCTTTAAGGGCTCTGCCTCTGACACAGAACACCAGGGTTCAAATCTCAGCTCTCCCTCTTAACCTTCCTGGCGGTAACCCCGAACGTAGTTCGGGGTAAGCCGCGCAGGAGGTTTTCTCCAGCCCTGCTCCGCCAATTTTGTTAATTTTTTTTTTTTGCTGGACACAGCTAGCACTTTGCTAGCTGCGCCAGCACACTGATCGCCGCCGCCCCATGCCCGATCGCCGCTATACGTTGCGGCGCGCGCCCCCCCCCCCCCAGACCCCGTGCGCTGCCTGGCCAATCAGTGCCAGGCAGCGCCGAGGGGTGGATCGGGACTCCCAATGACGTCACGACGTCGCTGACGTCGGTGACGTCATCCCGCCCCGCCGCCATGGTGACGGGGGAAGCCCTCCAGGAAATCCCGTTCTTTGAACGTGATTTCTTGATCGGAAAATCGGGCGGGGGATGCCGCTGAGCAGCGGCTATCATGTAGCGAGCCCTGGGCTCGCTACATGATTTAAAAAAGAAAAAACGAAAAAAAACTGCCGCGCTGCCTCCTGGTGGATTTTTTCATACCGCCAGGAGGGTTAAGTAAGCCAGCACCCATTCAGTAAGGAGTGTTTGGGCAAGACTTCCGAAATCTGCTAATGTCTACTGAGCGTGCCCTTATGGCTGCAGCGCAAGCGATTTGAGTCCACTAGGAGAAAAGTGCAATATAAATGTCCTTTGTCCTTGTCTTCCCTTGTCCATTTATAAGTTGGGTCATATCAGAACACAGTGAGGATTGCAGAAAAAGTTAGTGAAGTGGTTGTTTGACTACTGTCACACACACACACACACACACACACACACACACACACACACACACAAACACATACACATGAAGCACGCACGCACGCACGCACACACACTGCAATTACATACATTGAACATAAGTTCTTACTCTAGGTTTGTGTGCACAACAGAAACACATCAAACAGTAACACAATTAACCTTTCATCAATCTTTGCTACATTCTGATATGACCAAAGTAATGGTTGCAAACGTTTGCCACCTAACAGCAGGCAATTTCTATTCAAATTTAAAAAAAAATCCCACCAGGATTGCTAATCATTGATGCTCTTCAGTGTTCTCCAACCTTAACAATACAAGTTTAAAGTATTAGTGTTTTCGGGGCTGAGCAACAATAATCATTTGGATGGGAACCTGCAATATTTTAACATAAATGTTACTTTAAATGAAATGATCCAAAATGATTTTATTATTCCATTTCCTTGCCTTTCCAAAGTGTTTAATGTCTTCTTAGTTTTTCTTTTCGCAGGGAGTTTGATGAGCAAGAAAAAGAACCGATCAACTTCTAAGCTGCAGGCGCTTCAGTCATGTAACAAGTGTGGGAAATGATTTCTAACTGCAGTTAAAATTATTAAACTTCAATTATTCATGCTGGCAATGATTACCTCTCCCCTCACTGACGATCTCAACCTCCCCATTTAGATGAGATACTTAGTCCACAGACAGCCCTTGAGGAAGGAATTAATAATTGAATACAAGTTAATGATAATTACATGATAACTTTATTGGCGAAGCTCCGCACACAATTTGATGGAGGCTTTGACTAATATAGGATGAAAACATTTTAGATATAATATGAAATATGAGCTAAGCAATCATTAGCAAGAGCATGGCACAATACTCCCATCACTTTTCCTCCTTGTAAATGTAATAACCTTTCGGATTCCCTTTCAAACAGAGAGAACACAGCTTTTAACTGAACATTTAAGTATTTGTTTCTCGATTTGCTGGGAATTTTGAATGAATTCTTTAAAAGGTCACATTATTAGATATTCAAGTGGATGCAATATTAAATCTTATAACATTCAAAACAGAATAGCTAGCCGTTGAGATTAAATGGCAGTCTGACATATTTAGACAATACGAAAAAAAAAAATCTTTATGTTCCTGTCCTAGCACTAGCATAGACACCCATGCTCCAGTCCTGGGAGACCGCATTCATGATGACCCATAATGATCTATGTAGTTGTCATCTGACTGTCCTCACTTTGTGAATGTCACTAGAAACTGTTGAAACTGGAACCCTGTTGGGTTAAAGTTTCAAAAGATTCAAAGCTTTCATTAAGCTGTGTACTCACTGCCTGACGGGTCCTGTGATGTCCCCTTGACAATTGTCATCAGCGACGCCTCTTCCTGTCGCACCGCATAAGGTCATGTGACGCTACATGCCGGGAGTGAACAAGACTTCAAGTGATTGCGATACTTTGCGCGGGAGTCGACGGAAATCTTAGCGGTCCGATCCCCTGTGACATTGCGACATTGTGACATTGCGATGCAACACTAAGCAACGTTGCGTGGATGTGCGCCTGTACCCACGTTGCGGTATCGCGAAACGATCGCTCACTCAGTGCTCAAAAAATCATCGGTCAGCGAGAAAATAGACTGGAAAATGGCGATGTGAGTACTTAGCTAAAAAGAGGTACTAACATGAAAAGACAAGCTTTTCTAGCTTGATTAATCAAAATCTTGTGGCTTTTCACAAAGCAGACCAATCTTTGGCTTTAACCACTTAACAACCTCTGCCACGCTTATCTACGCCCCTTTAAACTTCACCTGAGTCACAGGGGCGTAGATAGGCAACTCCTGTTTATTTTGCTGCTGTGCGCGATCGCGTTCGCGTGCGCGTTCGCGTGCATGCGGATGTGCATACGCGTCGTGCACCCGCTGGTCCGTGATTGGCTGATGTGAACATGTGTTCACAAAGCCAATGACGGTGCTCATTCATGCATAATGTGTGTAAACATTGCATCAGTCTCTATGCTGTTACAGTTACTGAGATCACTCGTGAGAGGATCTCAGATAACTAACACAGCATTAGTGACTGATCAGCATCAGTGAGGTTTTTTTTAAAATAAATTATACCCCCATTAAGCCCATTAACCCTTGCCTCCCTTAAATGTGAAAATTGCTGTGGTTTTTAGGTGAAAAACCCTGTGTTAGAGAAGTGGTTAAATGTGATCCCAGTAATTCATACAACTAGGTTTTGTTTCTTTCTTACATTTTTGCATCCGTTTTGCATCTATTATGTTCAAATTTCATCTGTGGTCTAAAGCATTAAACATAGCATAGCATTAGCAGCTGAAACCATGACTAGTTTCCAAGGTAACGGAAGGGTTAACATGTTTGAAGTGTACTACTCTGTGTAAACAATTTCTGCCATATCTTGGGGGGGGGGGGGGGGGGGGGGGTTAGGTGACTTTCTTTTCTTTGTTTGCTTAATTACAAGTCCATTTGATAAGTTGTCCTGCAATCAGCAATGATATCAGTTTGTTTCAGTGAGGTGTACATATGCTTCAAATCATCAGCACAGTCTTATAGTGTTTTGTATTCATTTTTTTTACTGTGTTTAATATATAAAGCAAACATGTCATTTTGGTTCTAAACCCACTTTAATGTAGTTTATAGAAATGTTTCAGTTCACTCTTTATGTATGATTTTGGCTAGGTATGCATTTTGTATTAAGCTCTTATGAATGCTTAGTAGTTAAGTTAGGTATAGACCATAGGGATACAGAGGGCTCCTGTTGATCAGGTAAAGCTAGAGCTAGGTGAGCCCAAGTCAGGCAAAACCACCCGATGAACTTTATCTGAGGTAGCACACTGTAGAAACATTATTATTATTATTATTATTATTCATTTATTTAGCCCCAGAATCTTCTGTGGCGCTGTACAACAGATTACAAGGTAAAATAGTACAACAGTTAATGGTACAAGACAATGGATTACAGCTTATGCAACAAATAAATCAACTACAGATTTTTACATAATGGTGGAAGATATGCATGCACATTACAAAGCATTGAGAGACAAAAGCAGAAAATAAGCCCTGGCCAATTGGCCTTACAGTCTAAAGGGTCAAGGGTTATTACAATAGGTGAAGGGAAGCAGTGTAGGAGATGGTAAAATGGTGGTCAGTTGCCAGGGTGTCCTAAGAGAGAAAGGTGCTTTTCTGAAGAGGTGATTTTTCAGGTTGCACCTAAATAGGGTAAGTGTAGGTGAGTGGCGGATGTGTTGAGGAAGGGTGTTCCAGAGGAGAGAAGCAGATCGAAATAAGTTTATTTGGATAAGAATGAGGTAGGTTATAAAGAGCTTTGTGGGTGAGTGTCAGGATTTTGAATCGTATGCTTTTTGTAACTGGCAGCCAGTGAAGAGACTGACAAAGTGGGGAAGGGCAGGAGAAGCAGGAGGAGAGATGGATAAGTCATGGAGCAGAGTTCATAATGGACTGTAGCTTGGCCAAATAGTTAGCAGGTATGCCACAGAGCAGAAAGTTGCAGTAGTCTAGATGTGAAATAGAGCATGCTCAAGAAGTCTAGTAGAGGTCTGTGTGAGAAAAGTTCAGATTTAGATATTTTAGGTGGAGGTGACAACAGGAGGATAGTTTGTCAGGGTTAGTGTGGTTTGAATGAGAGTCGAGTCCAGTATTACACCAAGGCACCATGATTGGGGGTCAGAGGTGATTAAAGTACCATCAACAGAGATTGTGATGTCAGGCATGGGCATTGGATTGTGGTGTGAAAAAAATATATATGTTGTTCCTATTCATGTTGAGTTTTAGAAAACTGAAATATATGAAGGAGGAGATACTGTAGCATTGAGACAGTCAAGAACACGAGCTGATAGAGTTGCCAAGTCAGGAGCTGGAAGGTAGATTTGGGTGTCATCAGCATATAGGTGATATTGGAAGCCAAATGAATTGATGAGCTGACCAAGACTATAAGTGTAGATAGAGAAAAGGAAAGTTCTGAGCACTGAGCCTTGTGGAACTTCAACAGTGTGGGGATGTGCAGAGGAGGTGGTGCCAGAGTGAATGACTCTGAAGTTCCTATCTGTAAGATAAGAGGAAATCCATGAGATGGGCAAGACCCTGGATGCCCATGGATGAGAGGATTTGAAGAAAAAAGAGAATGATCCACTGTGATGAAAGTGGAAGAGAGATATAGGAGGATGAGCATAGAGTAGAGGTCTTTATATTTAGCAGTTTCAAGGTCATTGGTTACTTTGGGTAGGCAGTTTTGGTTAAGTGGCTTGGGTGGAAACAAGATTGGTTGGTCATCAAACAGAGAATTTGCAGTGAGGTTTGGAAGAAAAGGGGTGTAGAGAGATAGGATGGTAGTTGGACACAGAAGAGGAGTCAAGAGAGGGTTTTTTGAGTATGGGCATGATGAGGGCGTGCTTGAGTGTGGAAGGAAAGATGACTTTGGAGAGAGAAAGGTTTAAGAGAGAGGTTAAGGCAGGTGTGATGGTAGAGGGTGGGTAAGTAATACTGTGAAAGGGAATGGGGTCGAGGGGGAATGGAGTGGAATGTTATTTAGAGATGAGAGAGGAGACAGTGAGTTCTGATAGTGATCAAAACACAGTTAAGTAGGATATAAGTTTTGGTGTTTGTATGGAAAGAGGGGGCTGCGGAGTGAAACTTTTGCTGATATTGGTAATGTTATTACTAAAGAAGGAGACAAAATCCTCAGTTGAGATGTAGGCAGTGGGAGGTGGAGGTGGGAGCTAAAGAAGGGAGTTGAAAGTAGCAAAGAGTAGTTTAGTGTTGTGGTAAATATGCATACATGCTTACACTGTATGTGACTGTAAGTCATGGCTTAGCATCGTCTTTAAATTTTAAAAGCATAATGCAGCTTCCATGTTGTTCTCCTTTCCATTTACCACTCACTGTATAGCCCATTAAATGCACTTCTTTTTAATGTGTAGCTTGTAACACATAGCTTCTATAATTGTGCAGCTCATTATATGAGCTTTCATTACAAGTCCAGTTTATTACATGTTCTCACATTAATTGTGGTGTCTCTATTGCAGTTTCTAGTTATAAATGCCTCTGCTGCTTTTGACCCCATTACACGTGTCTCCATTACAAATTTGTAATTGTTTTAGCTTTATTAACATGCTGCTATAACATGTGCTTTCATTACCAGTGCTACAAGGACATGCATGTACAGTGCTTTAGTTACATGTCCCTCCATTACAAAGCCGCCATTAATATACCTCTGATTCAGTACCCCCATTATAGATGTCTCTCTAATATATACAGCCATTGAATGTGCCTCTGTTATAACGCCTGAGTTGCCTTCAATACAGTGGCCCAAAAAGCAATGTGATTTTTCATCTAGAGAGAACATACAGTTAGGTGATTTGGTTTTGCAAAATAACTTAGAAAATAACTTAGAAATAGTTAAATGGTCTCACCCCCAAAGGGTTTCTGTAGTTAGCCATACACACTTAACCACTTGATGACCACAGTGGTAAACCCCCCTAAAGACCAGGATAATTATTACTAAAATGGCCACTGCAGCTTTAAGGCCAAGCTGCAGGGCCGCACAACACAGCACATGAGTGACCCCCCCCCCTTCCTTTTCCCCCCACCAACATAGCTCTCTGTTGTTGGGGTCTGATCGCCCCCCCAGTTGTTGTTTTTTTTTTTTTCACAAATATTTATTTCTATTTATTGTTATTAAAATATGTTTTTTTTTCCCCTGTCTCTCCCGCCCACCCCCCGCCAGCCAATCATGGCGATTGGCTGTCATAGGCTTCAGCCTATGAGAGCCGATCACTCTCTTGTCCCCCAGGATGACAGCCGTGTCACACGGCTGTCCCCAGTACAGGGCTGCTGCTGATCGCAGAGCTGTACTACATGTAAAGATGGCGTTAGGCGGTCCTGGGGCTGCCGCCGTGTTCACGCCCATTGACGTGACGTGGTCGTTAGGTAGTTAAAAGGTCTGCTGCCCAGTTACACTAGGGTACTAAGCTAGTAAGCTAGTGACTGATAGACTGTTACAGCAGTGAATGTTGAGCATCAAATGAAATTAGGGCTCAACAAAGGCTCCATTCTAACACTCCCAGCCTATCCAAAGGATTAAGAAAGGCAATGGAGACCAAAAAAATAGCAAAAATAATTTACTCCTGTGTGTCAAAAGATCCACTTAAAGACTCACTGTAACAATATATAATAATTCCTTTTTTTGTATAGCGCTTTTCTCCTGTCGGACTCAAAGCATTTGCGAGGGAGCCACTAGAGTGCACTCAGTAGACAGTAGCAGTGTTAAGGAGTCTCACCCAAGAACTCCTTACTGAATAGGTGCTGGCTTACTGAAATGGGAAGAGCCAAGATTTGAACCCAAATCGTTCCTTACGTCAGAGGCAGAGCCCTTAACCAGTACACTATCCAGCTACCGGTAGTAGAATGTACTGCAATTATTCAGGATACCAAGTTAATTATCCGGATTCAAACATCAAAAACACTTCCTATATATATTTTCCTATATTTATTGCTGTATATTGGTACTAAACACATATATTTAGACCTATGCAGAGAGGAGAATGAGCAGTAAGCAAGCAATATGTACTTTTTTAAGTCCAATCCATTATTAACACTTCTCAAAACTGGTTGGCTAGTGGTATTTTCAGCTAGTCATGGCCTCTTAAAAGTCATTTTGTTTAATTACTTTAAATTTCACTACACCGAGGCTGGGTAAAATACTTTTCTTCAACTTTATTGGCACCTCAGTAAACACATACAAGGCCTGTACAGTATGTGTTTATGATGTGCCAATAAAGTTGGAGAAAAGTTTTGTACCCAGCCTCGGTGTAGCGGAATACCCTTTTTTGCTTACATGTTCTGAGACTTGTGATTCCTGCTCCCTTGGGCTGTGCAGCGGTGGTGGTAGCGTTCCTCTTTCCTGCTATTACTTTAAATTTCTAAATTATCTTTATAAAAATATTTAAGAAATGATCAAATCAGTGAAAGATTACCTGTATAAGATCATATTTCTCTATGATCTAAAAGAGATCTAAACAGGATATTGGATTGGCTGACACTTTTAAATATTAATTGCCTGTCTTCAGTAGTTTGTTTCACATATCAGGGACAAGAACAAGTATAAAGCCAGTGGAATCAGATTTTAATCAAAACACATGATCTGCAGTGACTCAGAAAGTCGAATTAACAAACCTGAGGAATAACAGTTTGATCCCTTGGCTTGGTGTGGCTGTGATCACTGGACTAGATACAAATGCATACTGCCCACCAGCAAATGGCCACGATGTTCAAAAAACCATAATCTACCATACACATCCCTGTGATCATGATTGACTCTGTTGAAGTGAATTTGGAAATGGTGCAGAGTGCAGACAGCTGTATATCTTTTTATGCATCACTGGACATCACAGTACAGTACTTAGTTGACAGCCAGGCAAGAAAAAAAAAACACAGCATGTCACTCAAATCTTACCAACCAATCATTCGCCATTCAGGTTGTGTGCCCAAGAAGGCAGAGACCAGTCAGAAAAAATGGGCTCCAAATCCAACCAATACCACCCCACATTACTTTTAACGTCTGCCCCCCCCCCCCCAAAAAAAAAAACCCTGTTCCCAGGATAATGGGCTCTTACCATCTCTCTGTGCCTCAAGAAGGTGGGGGAGTACTTAAAGGGAACTTGAAGCTGATATCTTTATTTCCTTTTAAACAATACAGATCACATGGCTGTCCTGCTGATCTTCTGCCTCTACAACTTTTAGCCATAGACCCTGAACAAGCATGCAGATCAGATCAGGCTCAGGGTGCAGTGTAGGAGGGGTGCGCACAAATCACTCAGCTATCATTCCCCTATTGTGTTTGAATAAGAGTGAAATAAGAAAAGGGGATACATGGCAGTGACTGCAAGCCAGATAACTAGAGATTAAGGTGTTGGGGGCCCTGGAGCACCTCTTAGTCTAATAGCAATCAGTGTGTGACGGCTGGGGTGGGAGGGATGGAGGGGCGCACTTTGGTGTCTCAGCCTTGGGTGCTGGAGGACCTTGTCCCGGCTCTGGATCAGATGTTTCTGACAAAAATCTGACAAGATAAGCTGCCTGCTTGTTTCAGGTCTGTGATTCAGACGCTACTAACCAGAATGATGATCAGATTGCCAGGCAACAGGGAAACATATATGGAATTTTGAAGCACACTTAGTAGTAATAGTCACCCTGGATATCTGCATTCCCCCAGGGAAATTACATTATTATGTGTACATTAATAACTATTACCCAGTTGCATAGCTAAGTGTTATAAGCTGTTCTAATCACCTTTTTCTGGCACCAGCAACTTCTTATAGTTGCATCTCACGGACTGTGAGATAACTTGACTCTCAACACAGCAAGCAGGAGATAGACTTTCTTAGGCTTCTTCAATATTCACGTTATTTATTCAGGAAACAGAAATACAGATAGATACAGTTCATCATACCCTAGCCACGCCAATCTTCATGTTGCGTTACAAGCTTCTTGATTAAACTTCCTGCTGAAGTCAATCAGGTACCTTCTTTCTAACCTACGTTACACTAGACTACCTAGGTACAGCATACATTATATCAGATTACATATAGAATGAAAAATACTTAGAGGTTCCAGTCAGCATTTAGAGCTAGTGTGAAAGTAAGAAGCAGAGTGAGCTCCTATCGCTCACTCGGGCTTTAATACCGACTAGAAAAGAGTTAAATATGACATCATCTTCGCCATCCCCTAAATCAGAATATTGGTGGACCCACTCGTGGTGTCATCATACACACCTACTCGATTAATATTCAATGAGGCTTTTGACATACATACAAGAATTTGGTGTTTAGTAAATATGGCTGATGTTTATTGTTCTAGTGGTGTACATGCACAGGTCAGGGAGACCTGTGGCCTTGTCCATAGAACAGCTTCTTGGTATGTTCTAGTTCTGACAGAACTGAAGATTTTCTCTCTAAGAGAAAATCCCCTTAAAGGGCAGGTCTGCTCCCCAAGCCTTTTTGACTAACTCAGTCCAAATAACTGAGGCCTACTTAAATTATAACACTAAGGAGCTATGGGTCCCATGCAAGTTTTACATTGGGGCCCCCCCAAGCACTCTATACATAATAATTTATAGGGCGCACCAAAACCTGCCGAAGGCAACTACAGTTTCAGAGGTGCAAGAAGGGGGTGGGGAGCAGCTTGTTAATGATTACCACTATTCAAAGTATCTATAGAAGTGATTATTGTAAGCACAGGACCAATAGAGAGCTAATACTGTAGTTGAAGGAGGGCCCCTCAGGGCCTCTCAGGCCCAAGGGCCCGGATGTGGTTGCAACCTCTACAGCCCCCTATTGCTATGCCCCTGCTATTAACCACAAAGGGTTAAGGGAAACTTGGACACCATGATACAATATTTTAATGAAATGTTTCTTATGGTGCCCATACATGGTACAATTTTTTTCATCCAATCTTACCATTTCTATGTAATATAAGGGAACTGCCTAAATTATCCTTTCAGTATATTTACTTAATTTACCCTTATACTACATAGAAATGGTAAGATTGGATTACAAAATTGTACCATGTATGGGAACCATTAGAAGTATTTTATTAGAATCCAGTCTTGTAAACCACATCTATTTTCAGTACATATTTTCTTCTTCTTTCTGTTCTTATATTTAAGTCTTCTATATGGATTGCAGAATGCTGCCTCCACCATCCTCTACTATTACAGCCACTTTAACCAGTTCGCATTCAGTCGTTTTTCACTTTATGCATCCGAGCTATGTTCACCTCCCATTCATTAGCCTATAACTTTATTACTACTTATCACAATGAACTGATCTATATCTTGTTTTTTTCCGCCACCAATTAGGCTTTCTTGGGGGGGGGGGTACATTTTACTAAGAGACACTTTACTGTAAATGCATTTTAAAAGGAAGAATAAGAAAAAAACGGGAAAAAAACTGAAAAAATCATTATTTCTCATTTTCGGCAATTATAGTTTTAAAATAATACATGCCTCCATAATTAAAACCCACGTATTGAATATGCCCATTTGTCGCCGTTTTGCATTCATCACTATTTACAAGCTTATAATAAAAAAAAATAGAAATATTTCATCTTTACATAGATATTTAAAAAGTTTAGAGCCTTAGGTTAATATTTGTGGGTTTTTTTATTGTAATGGTTTTTTTTTTAAACATGTTATGTGGGTATTTTTGGGAGGGTGGGATTAAAATTGTATTTTTTTTGTAAATATATGTGTATTTTTATTTTTATTTAACATTTAGATGTAGTTTACTTTTTGGCCACAAGATAGCAGCCATTAGTTTGTATACAGTGATGTCACTCTAAGCGTAACACGTACGCTTAGAGCGAAGTAGGGGAACGTAGGAAGCAGAAAAAGCGTAGCTTCCGAGAGAAGCTGTCGCTTTTTCTGCGGGGAGAGGAATCAGTGATCAGGCACCGTTGCCCGATTCACTGATTCGCTGGCTAACAAACCGCAGGCCGGGAGCGCGCGTGTAGCGCACATGGCAAACTCACGTCCAGGAAGCCATTTCCTGGACGTGAGTTTCACGTCCAGGAATGTCAAATAGTTAAAGAACATGTCCCATAAAAGAGAAAATAACCAATTAACCCATTTGTTATTTTCTTTCCTTATTTACCATTTTAAAAAATTTATTCTGTAGAGAAAAAAGGAGCACTTTTACACCGAGAACTAAAATATACTACAGTGGGATGCGAAAGGTTGGGCAACCTTGATCATCATCATAATTTTCCTGTATAAATCGTTGGTTGTTACGATAAAAAATGTCAGTTAAATATATCATATAGGAGACACACACAGTGATATCTGAGAAGTGAAATGAAGTTTATTGGATTTATAGAAAGTGCGCAATAATTGTTTAAATAAAATTAGGCAGGTGCATACATTTTGTAATTTTATTGATTCCAAAACCTTTAGTACTAATTATTTAATATCAAATTGGCTTGGTAAGCTCAGTGACCCCTGACCTACATACATAGGTGCATCCAATTATGAGAAAGAGTATTTAAGGAGGTCAATTGTAAGTTTCCCCCCTCTTTTAATTTTCTCTGAAGAGTAGCAACATGGGTGTATCAAAACCACTCTCAAATGACCTGAAGACAAAGATTATTCACCATCATGGGTTAGGGGAAGGATACAGAAAGCTGTCTCAGAGATTTCAGCTGTCTGTTTCCACAGTTAGGAACATATTGAGGAAATGGAAGACCACAGGCTCAGTTCAAGTTAAGACTTGAAGTAGCAGACCTAGAAAAATCTCGGATACACAGAAGCGACGAATAGTGAGAACAGTCAGTGTCAACCCACAGACCAGCACCAAATTTGTACTGCACTATTGTCTGTATTGAATTATAAAGGGAAAAAAAAAGATTTGCATACATCGGCCTATTACTAGTACGCATGCTATTGTGAACTGTAATTGAATCAATTAATAGTTTTTTTTATTTAACAAATACCTTTTTAATATATTACAAACCAATTAGTGTCTTTTAATGTTATTTTCAATAGAAATGTTAAGTTTTTACAGCCATACTTATACATTTCACTAATGTAGCTTATACATTTCACTAATCATCCTTGCCTAGTTGTTATTAACCCTTAAGTACATGAAGTGGCCTAAAATGTAGACATATCAATGTGCTACATTGTGAGGAGGTGTGTAGTCCAGAGGAGTCCCAAGACTTCCTATGGATACAGGAAAAACACAGAGAGAGACCAGGAGCCCCTTATGGTGTAGTATATTAATGTCAAGTTCTGGATAAATACAAAGTGATGAGGTACTCACAAAGGTGGCTTTCAAGACCAGCAACCACAGTATAAAAACAAGGGAGGAAATCCCGTCCCCACTCTGGCTTTTTGTCTTCAAATGTATGGGTCGCACTCCAAAAAAATCATTGTTTGGGTACACAAAACAAACAATTGACAGCTGTAAAGCATAGCGGAGATGCCGCCGCAACAGGGAGCGGCATGGCGGCTATCTCCGCGTCTCAGCCGGCGGTTTCCACCACGCGGGTACATGATGGAGTTGTGCCTGGGACTATGGTGAATGTGGGGGAGGCCGCCGCAGCGCTGAGCAGCATGGCGGCTATCCCCGCGTCTCAGCCAGCGTCCTCCGCCGCGCTGTTACATGTTGGAACTTTGCCTGGTCCCTCAATCGCACATAGACTGAGGTCTACGCGTGAGCGCGTGCGCACTGACAGGACCTTTATGCAAGCAGAAGGGGAGTCAGCTGATCAGCCGGTCAGCTGACTCCAACACTGATCCTGATTGGCTGAGTGACTGGGGCGGCGCTAAGGAGCGCTTCCAGTATATATAGGACATGCCTGTCAGTTGTTCCTCGTCTGATGTTGCATATGCTACGTGTTAGCACTCAGACCCTTAGTCAGATCCAAAAGTGTGCTAGAACCAGCAGGAGCTGGGGATCCACACTTAGCCAGATTCTGTTGATAGCTTAAAGTACTAATTGAATTGTATTATTTGTTATGACCCTCCACTAGCCTTGACTACTCTTCTGTCTTTTGATTATGTGCCTTTGCCTATCTGATCTAGTTGCCGACTTAGCTTATACCTCACTCTAAATCAGTCTTCTGCCTTCCTCAGGTAGATAGCTGCAGTACAATCTTAATCACCTGCTCCTCAGGTAGATAGCTGCAGTACAGTCTTAATCACCTGCTCCTCAGGTAGATAGCTGCAATACAGTCTTAATCACCTGCTCCTCAGGTGACTAGCTACGCGGTACTGTCTGGATCTCCTACCCCTCAGGTGATCACCTGCCGCAGTACAGTCTGAATCACTCGCTCCACGAGTGATCAGTATACATTGTCTTACTGTGCATCACCCGCTCCTCGGGTGAACCTTTCACTAACTCATCTGTATCTCCAGCCTGCTGGAGTACTGATTACTGTGTTCTTTAGAGATTCCTCCTTCTACCAGCTCCTCTGGGATAGTGGGTATCTCTATCTATATTTACTGTTGCACAAAACACTTATCTTACACCTGGGTGTCCTGTGTCTTGCTATATTTGTATTATTGGTGATTCTGCAGATCACCACATAATCAGGTATAACATCTGTATTATTGGTGATACTGCAGATCACCAATAATCAGAAAATCTGTTCTTGCTGACACCAATCTTTACAACAGCAACCTCTAATAGCTAGGGGGCTGTAAACAATGTCACTAGGAGGGAGAAGGCGCCCCAAAAAATAACCATGAATGCAATAAATATACAATGGCTTACCTTTAAGAAGAAGAGGCAATGCCAATATAGGAAAGACATTTTAATAATCAGACATAAAAATGATAACGCATTTCGCGGGGCACAGTCTGCTTTCTCAGATCAAATAAAGCCGTGTCTGGGTTCCTCACAGATATGCACAGCAGCTGGGAGCACCCTGGCCATGTGCACTTTGGAAGCATCACTCACTTATGAGCAGTGCTCCTGAAGTCCACATGCTGTTATGCACAACCATGTAGGAGTGCAGACAAACAGGGTGCACAGGCAGCGTAGGACAGAGCATGTGAGAGCTTCTCCAGCTTCCTCCCAAGTGCCTTTAGTTGGAGTGGTGAACAGTGGAGGGAGGAGGGGGATGAAGAAACGGAGACCACAGGGGCAAACTAAGGATTTTCAAGGGGGGGATTACTGAAAAGGTCTCTTACTTGGCCACCAACAATACAATATAATAATATGTTAGGACATCATGCTGGTTACACACAATTCAATTTTCCAACTGATAATGGGATCAATCAGGAGCAGTTTGATAATAATGAGGACAACCAACATTGGTAATGAGAGGGAAAGTGAAACATTCACCTTGCAGGGAACAGGGCTGTGCTCATACCTGACTCTGCTATGTTCCCCAGAGCTGCTCCATGCTATATACACACACTGCAGCTACATCCAAAGTCAACTGTTGCAGGGAAAGAAAGGGGGCAGTGCTGTGAGCTGCAAGATGACTGCAGATATTCTGGTGTCTCAACTTGTGCCTGTCCCCAGACACTGCACTGCGGGTGGATTCTGGGTAGTTGTAACCCCACCCCGCACCCCATGCATTTGCCTATGGACCACTTCACAGGAACTACTAGGGCAACGACTCACAAGAGACCAACTCACAGGCCAGGGAATGCAAGGACAGAGGAACCCATCACAGGCCAGGGACCACAAGGGTCAGGACACTGAGATATGTTATATTCTGAAGTGGGATAACTTAGTAAAATACTATTAACTGTCAATGAGGTGCACAGTTTATTAAGGTATAATATAATGTATAAGCACAAACATTACACTAACAATTGGGTGGATGTACCAGAGCAATAGCATGGATATGATGTGCTGTTACAGAGGTTCATTGTAGTGCCCATTATATTTATTTATTTATTTATTTATTGTATTTATAAAGCGCCAACATATTACGCAGCACTGATACTGATGTTTATATCTGCTATCTGAAGAAATAGCGCAGGTCAGGTTTTTCCATTGTGATAATGCAACAAACAAATCTGGACTTGGTGATAACAGACATGTATAAATAAGTTATGTGAAAGCATGTATCTTTTTGGCATGTCTGGTGGTTCACTGCTGTCCACTCCAAGAAAAGGTCCAGTAGCAGAACCCTTAGGTGCTAGATCTGCTGCCGGCCTATTTTCTGGAGTGTAAGTTAGCAGACTAGTGGTCATGCAGAATGGAGCCCATACTTTTTTTTATAAACCTGTTCACACATTTTTCATTGTTTACACATTTTGATCATGTCATTTTAATCACCTAAGTGCAGATGCAATTCTCTTTATCCATGTTATTTGCTGATGCTGTGCCCTCTGATGGTAAAATAAATTCATGCAGATTGTGCACTCTCCAAGAATCAAACCTAGGACTCAGCTCTATTATACACAGGTGCTAACCAGCATGACACCATTACACCCCTATCTATCTTTCCAAACCCATGTCATCTTTCCTGATCCTCCTTTACCCTTACAACTTCCATGCTATCCTGCCTCACCTTCTCTCCCAACACACTGCACTTTTCTCCAGAGTGGGTTATGCACATCTAAACTATTCCAATGTCTCACTATGACAGCCCTTCAAGCTCATGATATACCCACTCCATATCCTAAAACTCAGTCACATTTTTGAATATCATATTTTATTTGTTCAAATGTATTCTGAAATGAAGGCTGTAATTGCTATTCAAAGGACATACTGTATCTGTATGTACTGCTTCATTTGGAGGATATGATGCTTGATGGACTGATGTCCTTTTTCAACCAAACTAACTATGTAACTATGATAGCTGAACTTGTTCTTTGAGAAACATGATATCTTAATTTACTCTGTGGGGTGAAATGATACCTGCATTAGTTAAATAGGGGACGTGATATATAAAATTGTTCTGTGAGGGACATGATACCTGCATTTGTTCTATAAGGTACATAATATCTGCATTTGTTATGTAGGGAACATGATTTCTGCATTTGTTATGTAGGGGACATAATATCTGCATTTGTCATGTAGGGAACATAATTTCTGCATTTGTTATGTAGGGAAAATTATTTTAGCATTTGTTGCGTAAGGAATAGAGATGGCCCGAACCTCAGATTTTAGGTTCGCAAGCCTCGAACGTGAACTTCCGCAAAAGTTCGCGAGCTGGGGAACTCGGCAAACCTCCATAGACTTGAATGGGCAGACGAACTTGAAAAACTACAAACACTGTTTCTGGCCACAAAAGTGATGGAAAAGATGTTTCAAGGGGTCTAACACCTGGAAGTGGGCATGGCCTAGTGGGATACACTTCAAAAGTCCCAGGGAAAATTACAGATTTGAAACAGAGCAGGGTTATAATCCCTAAAGGGCAGAAATCACATTGCATTCCTAAATTGGAGGCATAAAGTGCTTGAAAACATCTTGCATGTGTATACATGGATCAGCAGGTAGTGTAAGTAGTGTACTGCTTCACACTGACAGACCAAACTCACTGTGTAACACACCGCAAACAGCTGTTTGTGTAGTGATGGCTGTGCTGGACTGGTGCGCACGATGGTGAGAGTGCAGGCGATGCCGGTTTTCAAGCCCACATAGTCCGGCTGAGGTAGCTCAATGACAGAACAACAGTGACTGTCCAGCTGATTGAATTTGGTCTGTCCACAATGAAGCAATGACCTTATTATCTTGGGTGTGCCCCCAACACACTCATATAGGTCATTGCTTCATTGTGATACACAAGCCCCTTCACTGCAGCAAGGTAACGTTCACGAAGGGGAATTGACATATGTACATGCCTTTTGTTTTGTTGTTGCAGCCGCAGTGCAGCCAGAAAAATTAGGCAGGCATGTATACGCACCAGAAAAATTATTATTATTTTTGTTAGCAGTGGCCTTAAAAATTCAGGAATCCGCCTGGAGTCCTGGACCCTGTTGGCGGTGGCGGAGAAGGCAGTCACATGGCGTGCAGGAAGAGATGCTGTGTGTGAGGACTGACTTAGTCTTTGGGCAGGCAGTAGCCCTCCAGGATCCATGCCTCATTAATTTTGATAAAGGTGAGGTACTGAACACTTTTTTGACCTAGGCGACTTCTTTTCTCACTGACAATGCCTCCATCTGCGCTGAAGGTCCTTTCTGGCAGGATGCTTGAGGCAGGGCAAGCCAGAAATTGGATGGTAAATTGTGACAGCTCTGGCCACAGGCCAAGCCTGCGCAACTAGTTGTCCAGGGGTTCATCGCTGCTCAGACTTTCAATGGGTCTTTCTCTGCCATTGTTAAAGCTTACATCTATTTTTTTAAATTACTTTTTCTGCTGTCTGTGCAGTTCCTTCAACGAAAATCTGTTATGGAGGGCCAGTCTGCCATTCGTTCAACTGTGTGATAAACTTTCCATGGTAATTTCTCAGTACCATGGTGACCACGGGTAATGGGCCAGGAATCATGGTTCGATTCCGGTCCAGAGTGGGAGCCTGAGAAACGGCTACCACCACACATCCAAGAAAGACAGCAGGCACGGCACGCAAGTCTAGAGTCAGGGAGGAAGTGACAAAAAATAACAATACAGGAGAACTCTTTCGAGGCCTGCTGTATAATGGAAGAATACACTTGAAATCCTTTAACGAGATTCTGTTATGGAGGGCAAGTCTGCCATCTATTCAAGTGAAAGGTATGCACTGACTGGTATAATACAATGTGCAGTCACAGATGCAGTGAAAGGTATGCACTGACTGGAGTAATACAGTGTGCAGTCACACAGATGCAGTGAAAGGTATGCACTGACTGGACTAATACAGTGTGCAGTCACACAGATGCAGAGAAAGTATGCACTGACTGCTATAATACAGTGTGCAGTCACACAGATGAAGTGAAAGGTATGCACTGACTGGAATAATACAATTTGCAGTCACAGAGATGCAGTGAAAGGTATGCACTGACTGAACTAATACAGTGTGCAGTCACACAGATGCAGTGAAAGGTATACACTGACTGCTGGTATAATACAGTGTGCAGTCACACAGATTCCGTGAAAGGTATGCAGGGACTGGTATAATACAGTGTGCAGTCACACAGATGCAGTTAAAGGTATGCACTGACTGGTATATAAAACAGTGTGCAGTCACACAAATGCATTGAAATGTATGCATTGACTGGTATATAAAACAGTGTGCAGTCACAGATGTAGTGAAATGTATGCACTGACTGGTATAATACAGTGTGCTGGGCCTGGCACAGTATAGCAAGGGCCAGCTGCAGCAGACTGGGCTGTATATGCAGTCAGTGTCAGTGGCACACACAAGAGCTTTTTTGGGGTGCTTTTCAGCAACAATTATCTGCAAGGAGCAAGCTAACAAGACCTAACTAACGCTTTCCCTATCTCTGCAGCAATGTCTCTCCCTTCTCTCACTAAGCAGGCAGCAGACAGAGTGATAAGATGGCCGACGCAGCAGTATTTTTATAGGGGGGTGGGGGTCCAGGAGGGAGTGCAGCCTGATTGGCTGCCATGTGTCTGCTGACTGTGATGAAGAGAGTAAAAAGTTTAGCCCAATGATGTGGTATAGGGGGCGGGTCGAACTCCCTATGTGTTTGCGTTTCACTGCGAACCGCTCAGATTCGCGAAAACAAGTTCGCCATCTCTAATAGGGAACATGATATCTGCATTTGTTATGTAGGAAACATGATATCTGCATTTGTTGTGTAGGTGACGAAACAAGATATCTGCATTTGTTGTGTAGGTGACTAAATATGATTTCTGCATTTGTTGTGTAGGTGATATGATATCTGCATTTTTTGAAAAGAGGACATTTTTTCCTGCTCCCCCCCCCCTTTTTTTATATGTTTACTTTGTAGAGAACATAACTGCATTCCTAGGTTAAAAAAAAATAAAACAGCTAAATTGAGCTGTACACATTTTATGGCGTAAGGTCCTGGAGCAATGGTTTGCAGGAGATTGTGCGTGCCGATGAGAGCGCATCTCCTTTTGGGAGGCAGAGCTCCCCTCCGCCTTCAGTCTCCCAGCGGCGATCGCCACTCGGAGACTGTTAGACGGCGAAACAGCCATCTATTAACATAGTACAGCGCTGCAATCTAAGGCAGCTGGGACACAGGTGAGTGATCGACTCTTGTAGGCTGAATCCTATGACAGCCGATCGCCATCATTGGCTGGCTGGCTGGGTTGAGGGAGGGATTTGAGTAAAAATATTAATAAATAAATAGTACTTAAAAAAAAAATATTTATTAAAAAAAACTGGGGTAGCAATCAGACCCCACCAACAGAGAGCTCTGTTGGTAGTGAGAAAAGATGTGGGGGGAATCACTTGAGTTGTGCAGCCCTGCAGCAAGGCCTTAAAACTTCAGTGGCCCATTTAGCAAAAAATGGCCTGGTCTTTAGGGGGGTTTAACACTGCGGTCCTCAAGAGGTTAATCAGTATTCTGAAATGGATAATAGAATTATTTTTAACTGGTGTAGAAGATCCTTTTTTTTTGTTTTTGAGAATATGAAGTTGCCTGTTGCTAATAACTCTAAATAAAGAGAGGTAAAACAGGGTGTATAAGGAAAAACTATATATTCAGATGTTTTCTACATTAACAATGAGGTTAGTAACAATGCAATTGAACATTTTGGATTGGATCAGAAGTAATGTAGAAAAATGGAATTGAGTAAAGTGAAATGAACCCCTAATCTTTATTGTTCGGTGAAGGTTTCCATGATATTAAGGCAACAATGGGGAGGCTTGAAAGGTCAAAGGGGAGGGGCTTTCTCCTGACACCTGTAGCAACCGTATTAATGGGCATGTACAGAAAATCTCGAGAGGGAAAGGTCTTGCTATTTTTTACAGACAGTAATATTTTTATGAAAACTTTAATATCCAGTTTTTATTGCTTATACTAAGTTTAGGGTCACTAAGGAAGTAAAGGAACTGTCATGAAAATGTTAAAATGTAAAACACATACAAATAAGAAGTACATTTCTTCCAGAGTAAAATGAGCCATAGATTACTTTTCTCCTATGTTGCTGTCACTTACAGTAGGTAGTAGAAATCTGACATTACCAACAGATTTTGGGGTAGTCCATCTATTCATGGGGGATTCTCAGCATGGCCATTATTCTTTATAAAGACATTCCCTAAAAAAAGATTTATACAAAGATTCTGGCCAGTCTTCCTGCTCGCTGCACACTTTTTTGGCAGTTGAATGGAGCAACTGCCATTCACTAAGTGCTTTTAAAAAGAAAGAAAACCCTGATAATCCCCCATGAGAAGATGGGCTAGTCCAAAATCTGTTGGCAATGTCAGATTTCTACTACTTACTGTAAGTGACAGCAACATAGGAGAAAAGTAATGTATGGCTCATTTTACTCTGGAAGAAACATACTTCTTATCTGTATATGTTTACATGTATTTTGCATTTTAAGATTTTCTCGACAGAGGTCCTTTAAACACTAGTTTCTCTGATTTTGTCCTTTCTGATTTATCTAATTTAAGACAGCATAGCCCTCATAAAAGTACATTGTAACAATCTTATTTTGACTGGCATGTCTTTCTAATGGCAAAGAAACTAGTCTCAGAACATAGTATGTTGCAAAATGAGATGATTGAAAATGCTATATTCATATGCAATTTTCTGTAATGTAATATAATAATTGCATATTTTATGCAATCCTAGTTTGCTGTTAAATACGATTTCTTTTGACTTGGAATAACTGTGAAAAAATGCTTGTAATAAATGGAACACAATGAAGAATTATCAAACCATTCTCCCTAGAAATCATCTGCGGTACATGTTTTTATTTAATAAACAGAAGATGGCTTCATTATACACATTTGATTTCCATAAGCAATGGCTTCCTTATCTGTCACTTGTATCTAAGCAGGGCACATTATACAAATCTGGAAATGAAAAATTTAGATCAGGGGCACAGGAAACTCATTTAATGTCGAGAGCAGTCAAAATCAAGATTTCTTTATTTGTAGTAACAACGCTGTTAAATCGGAAAATTACTCTCCCTTTCTGCATGTCCTCCTTCTTTACAATTCAGTTGTTTGATCATAAATTGTTGAGTGCAATGACTTGTCTCCTTCACTTTCCACCCTGGTCAAGACAGATTAAAACTCCGGCATACCTCCAACCACTTTCAGCATACCATTAGCATATATATGAGATTTGAGACATTTTCTAATATTCTCTAGCAGAACTCATCTGTCAGCCTAGAGATGAATTATAAAAAAAAACAAAAAAAAAAAAACTCTTAGCTTGTTTTTATTTTTTTTTACATTTTTATTTATTTATTTGTGAGATAAATGGAAGGTGGGGAAAAAGGCTGGAAGATAGCATACATGACCCACCTCTCTCCTTCATGCTATCTGTAATGTTTTGGGTATACCTGCTAACATATCCTAATTCATGTAATTCTACATAATGTAATAACTTAATCTACACTAAATGTGTGTATTCATATTTTTTCTATTTTTCATCATTCCCAAACATTTGATGAATGAGCAAACATCACACTTGCATTTCTGTCCGGAGAATCTTACCCCTACTGTCTGTACAAACATTGTTTTGTTTGCAGTGTAATGGCACTTTTATAGATACATTAAGTTAATTATTCATCAATATTAGATACACAATATGCCTTTATTAACTTTATACTTAATGATATCCAAAAAAATGTAAATCTGTGAAGCACATCTACAAACATTTTCTAATCAGCCGCAATATTAAAAACACCAAGAAGTACAGTGAATAATTGACTAGTGTTGGGGTTTGAGCAAATTCAGAAATACAAATTCTCCAGCACACCGCACTTCAGCACCAGAAGCAGTGGACAGGGTCACGGGAGTTGACTTACTTGTTGTTCATACCATGTTTCACATGACTTTGATGCTTCTTCCTTCCGGCGTGACCCTTTCCACTGCTTCTGGTGCTGACATGTGGTGTGTGGGATAATTAGAGTTTCTGAATTCATTCTCTTAAATTCAAACACCAACACAAGTAAATAATATTGATTATTTTGTTATAATGGCAGGTTGTATGTTGTAAATAAGAAAAAACTGATAAGTGTAAGGATCTGAGGGACTTCAGCAAGGGCCAAATTGTGATGGCTCGATGCATGGAGTCAGAGCATTTCCAAAACAGCTGGTCTTATGGGCTGTTTCCAGAATGCTGTAGTTTATACCAACCAAAGCAGCCTAATGAAGGCAAACCAGTAAACTAACAACAGGATGATGGGCACCTAAGACCCATGAAAGCATGTATGGAGCAAAGTTAAGCTCATATTGCCTGATGACACTGAAAATCTACCATAACAAGGATTACTAAGAAGCGTAATGCTGGTCAGAAGGGTTGCTAATGGGTTGCTGGTCAGAAGGGTTGCTAATGATCATAAAATATTACACCTTATTCACATTTGCCTCATCTTTATATTGATTTTAGCCGTTAATATTGCTTGAAAGAGGTGATTTATTGATAGTTTTACTTCTTTTTTTTTATAATTTTACTTCAATTTAAAATTGGTTTGTCTAATCCAATGTGCCAGTTCTTGCTGACAGATCAAAAGTTCAATGAAAGTCTTATAATCTAGCCTGGGAGCAACAATTTTGCTTATCCCTAGTATTTAGCATTGTTCACCGGCATTGGCCCTTTTGTGAACTATTTAGTAATAGTTTGGGTAAACTATGGTAATGCGAAGATATGTTATCACAGTTTGTCAGTCAATCATGTTTCTCAGCTGTCATAATGGGCTTTCCTTGATATACTTATATGCAACCACTTGCCGACGAATTTATAATTACATGATGTCAGTCTTCTTTAATATGGCACCTGATGCTAACATTAAGCATGTTTGTGTAGCCCAGCTCTGTGGCATGCTGAGCTCTAATGCCAGTGAGGATAGGGTGGCCTATAAAATATTATAATGGACTGGTGTGCATGAGCGGCGCCACAGGACACAGGCTGGAACTGTGAGCTCCGCATTACAGGCGAAAATACTGCCGCTAGAGCGCATCAATCCGGACATGCTATATACCAACTGAAAGCTAAGGACTGGAGCTATGCAGCGGTCCCCTCGGATCTACCCAATACGAAGTAGAACCAGCTATATGTCGCTGCTTTCCCCACTCAGATTTGCCAGAAGATTCAGCAAGATGGCCGCCGCACCAGAAGCAGGCCTCAGCCCTTCTCAGACTATGGACGAAAACACGGAGATCAGAGCGCCTCCTCCACCAGTTCTTGCCCCGCATCGCTCACCTCCACAAGGTACGTCTACCACCCAGCTCCTGGCCTCTTCCCCTGGGTTTAATGTCACCGGATCCCCGGCCTAGGTCCGTGGCGCAGACACGCAGCGATGCGGAAAATCAGACGCATGGACCCATAGGCCAAGTGTACAAGGCGCTGGAAGTGCAGACGCATTGTACGCATCAACACAGAGCCCATGCGTACAAACTGACGCAACCTCACATACAGCAATCCATGCTCCACGTGTACATTCAGGCGAAAATATGGACATATTAGATCAAAGCCTGGGAGTCCAGATCGGTGGAATGTCGGCCGAACAACTTCTTACCACAATAACTAACATCTTTAGAGCCGAGCTGAAAACTGAACTGAAGCTAGCAGTTACAGAGCTCGCGGACCACATCAGTGATATTGGAGAGTGAGTGACCTCATTGGAATCTCAAGCAGATGATCTCGTGCTGGTCACCAATGCCAATACTGCAACTATAGAGAAACATGATGAACGACTCGATGTGGTGGAAGACAAGCTTGAGGATCTAGAGAACAGGAGTAGGAGAGCCAACGTTAGAATCCATGGAGTACCAGAGTCGGTGGAGGATCTACCAGCCTTAGCAGCCAATCTTTTTCATGCTCTATTGCCTCAAGTGGACCCTGTTAGACTGGCTGTTGTTAGAATCCACAGAGCATTGGTTCGCCCTCGCAATGCTGCCTTACCTCGGGATATAATTGCAAAGCTCTATTCTGAGGATATCCGGGATAAAATTCTATTTGCGGCTAGGGATCTACAGTGTCTCCCTAACCAACCACAGTCAGTTCAATTATTTGCTGACCTCGCCCCAATTACAATTCAAAAGAGGAGAAACATGAGACCCTTTACCACTGCACTTCAGCAAGCTTCTATTAGGTACAAATGGGGGTTCCCATTTGCCCTTATTTTTTGAAAAAATAATAAACAATTTGTGTGCAAAACACCAGAAGGAGCAGCTGAGGCCCTCTCTGAAGCCAACATTCCTTTTATTATTCCTGATACAAAACAACAACAGGAGAGGCAGTCCCCCAAGCCTAGAAGAGAACTGAGATGCAACAGAGCCTGGTCCTCAGCAAGGAACAACGTTTCAAGACGAAACTCTCCGGAGCCAGGTCCATCTGAAGACTAAAAAAATTTTTGTTTCTGTTTCGCTTTATATCCTTCGCCCTCTTTTTTGACTTGGGGAAAGTAAGATCACTGCTTTGCTACTTGAATTACTCTGGTTGCTACAAGTGGCCAGGGTGGATGTTACTGCATTTCAAGAGATAGTATTTCTCGTGGTGGTCGCTTTTGGCTACTCAGACTTGAATTGCCATCTGGTAATCTCTAAATATGGTATATCCTCTATAGATTTTTCATATATGGACTAATATATGTAATGTTTTTTTACGATTTGAATTGGTGATTTTCTTTCCCCCCAAATTTGCTATGTTTTGATACGAGGAGCTTTAGATTAGTAAGATGTTTACTCCTCCTTAGATAGCTACACTTCATTGTCCATGATTGATGGATATATTGAGATTTATAAATATTGTCATGTTAGGCAGTTAAGCCTGTAGATAGTGCTGTACCCCCGATGACAAGTGTTTGGTGGCTAGTTACCTATATATTGACAGCCACCCGCTTGCCTTTCTTAGTGTCACCTAGTGTGCCCACTAAGCTACCATGATGTGAGTAGATAATTCTCCACTTCCTTTTTTAAGCTATATACTACAAATTTTATCCACATGTCCCATTTCTCTCTCAAAGGTTATTTCAGCTTCCTAAATCTCATCATTCAAGTCCATTAATATATTGACACACAATGCCAGAGGTTTGAACTCCCCAGCTAAAAGGAATAAGGCTTTCAAAGCTTATGCCAAACATTCGCCTGATATTATCTGTATACAGGAGTCCAATTTTTCCCCTAAAAATCCTCCAAAACAGTTTCATAAAAATTATACCAGGTCTTTTTTGTCCTCCTATAAGAAGAGGAGTCGTGGAGTGATAACCCTTCTTTCAGACAATTTTCCAATTGATGTAACAACACAATTGGAGGATGATTCTGGAACCTATGTCATTCTTATCGGCACCTATGAATCCAAGAGTATATGTATTGTTAACATTTATGCCCCTCCTGATAATGCCCATTTTGTTGTCTCCAGGATTTCTGACATTCTACTAACACTGAAATTTGATAGCCTTATTTGGGCTGGTGATTTTAACCTATCCCCAAATGATAAAATGGATAAAACACACTGGTCTAGACCATCAATTGCAAAAAAGAATCAGGCCTTGTTTCAAGACCTATTTAAGACCCACACATTAATAGACTCCTGGAGAGAACATAATAATGGCAAAAGAGAGTATTCATACTTTTCTGCTCCGCATAATTCGTACTCATAGATCTAATCTTGATTCCCTCTCTGTGTGCCTCCTCCCTAGCATATTTAAGACATATTCTTTGCCCTTGGTCAGATCACGAGATGCTTCTGACGGTTATGAATTCTCCAGTTCCTAAACTGATTAGAACCCAGTGGAGACTGAACGAATCATTAATTATTAACCCCAATATTTGTTCAACTATAGAAAATTCTTTAAATGATTACTTTCGAGAAAATGCTACGGAGGATGTTAGCGAGGGGGTATGTTGGATGGCTCACAAATCTGTTATTAGAGGAGAACTTATGAGGTTGTCAGCAAAAGCTAAGAGGGAGAAAGGAGTTGTTCTCTCTAACCTTGAGAGGAAAATTAATATGTTACATGTATTGAATCAAACTAATCCCTCAAGGTACTTACAAAAACAGATATTGGACCTCCAAACCCAGTTGGATACTATTTTGGGTCAGGACATAGAGAAGGCAATGAGATGGACAGGAGTATTGGCCTATGAGCAGCTCAACAAACCAAATAGATGGTTAGCTAGGAGCAGGGCCGGGCCGAGGCATAGACTGGAGAGGCACCAGCCTCAGGGCGCAGTGTAGAAGGGGGCGCAAAATTCATTCAGCTGTCATTCCTAATTGTGTTTGAAGCAGAAAGAAATAAGAAAAGGGTATACATAGCAGTGACTGCAAGCCAGATAACTAGATATTAAGGTGTTGGGGAGGTTGTGGACCCTGTGGCCCTCTTAGTCTAATAGCAATCAGTGTGTGACAGCTGGAGTGGGAGTGATGAAGGGGGGCACTTTGGTGTCTCAGCCTTGGGTGCTGGAGGACCTTGTCCCAGTTCTGGCTAGGAGACTCAGAGACAAACAAGTCTCTAATAAAATTACTAAAATCCGAGACAAGGCTGGTAGAGTCACTTCCAATCCAGATAAAATATACCAGACTTTCCTGGAATATTATCAAACACTTTATAGTGATGAGAATCCAGGAGTAGCATCGGATAAAAAAGAGAGTTTCTTACGTGAAAATATAGATATTAAGCTGACCCAAGACACGGCCAAATCACTTAATTCTCCAATTAATGAGGAAGAATTGCACGAGGCTATTAAGCGACTTAAGAGATCTAAGGCCCCTGGACTGGACAGTCTGCCATCACTATATTATAAAAAAATTGAAGACATCTTGAGCCCGTATCTATTGAAATTTTATAACTCCTTGATGAAAGGTAAAGTACCACCACAAGAATTCCTGGCATCAGCTATTTGTATAATTCACAAGCCCCCTAGAGATCCACTCCTAACTAAAAATTATAGGCCTATCTCTTTGCTGGGAGTGCACTATAAGATATTTACTTCTATTTTAGCAGCCAGATTGAATACAGTCCTGCCGGCTCTGGTGCACAAAGATCAAGTTGGTTTTATACCTCAGAGGCAGGCCCCTGACAACATCAGAAAAGTCCTAGATATCCAGTATTATTGTTTAAAGTCTTCACAGAACTTGGCTTCCATGTCTTTGGACATGGAAAAAGCCTTTGACAGGATTAAATGGCCCTACATGCTATCTGTCTTAAATAAATTTGTGTTTTTTGGCGAATTTCTTAATGCAATCAAGATTCTTTACTCCCTCCCCTATGCTTATTTAAAAGTACCATCATATGACCAAACGAGATTTCCCATCTGTAGAGGAACAAGACAGGGATGCCCGCTATCACCAGGAATATTTGCACTGGTTATTGAGCCTCTAGCCACTAAAATTCGTAAATCTCCAGAGATTCTGGGTATCCAGATAGGGACGAGACAGTGCAAGTTAAACCTCTTTGCGGATGACATTCTTCTTACCCTATCTTCTCCCCACACATCTATCCCCAATTTACTTCGGATTATCCAGGACTTTTCGATTTTCTTGGGGTTTCAATTAAATAAAGACAAATCTGAACTTATGGTTTCCCAGATGAGCATACGTCATGCTAAAACCCTGGCCGAGTCTTTGGGCCTACAATTTCAATCAAAATATATTAAATATCTTGGTATCAATCTCCCAGCAAATCCTAACCAATTGTATGATGTAAACTACCCAGCCTTGTATATAAGATTATCCTCAGACTTGGATACTTGGGTGAAGCTCCCATTATCTTTACTTGGTAAAGTCCACGCTATTAAAATGACCCTTTTCCCGCAGCTGCTCTATTTATTTAGAGTCTTACTCATCTCTATAAAACCTTCTCATCTCTTGGACTTACAGAAGAAAATCCACAGGTTTATTTGGTCTAACAAGAAAGCTAGAATAAAATATTCCACACTCACTAGAACTAAGGATAGAGGAAGACTCAAACTACCAGTTCTTATGACCTACTATAGATCAGCCAGGCTGTCTCAATTAGTACTGGTAAATGCAGGGAACTTGGCCCCTCTCTGGGTTGATATTGAAACAAGGTTAATACACCCCCTAACTGCTCAAGGCGTGATGTGGGCCACGAAAATCCCACTAAAGAAAATTCAGAATCTTTCCCCGATTTTGGGTCTTTCTTTTAAATTATTGTTAAATCTTAGATTTGTTTATAAGCTTCAATCTCCGATTAGTCTCATGCCTACTATATTTAGAAATCCTGATTTTCCTTCTGGATAGAGATGTCGCGAACCTCCGATTTTCGGTTCGCGAACTGCCGCGGAAGGTTCGGTTTGCAGGAACTTCCGCGAACCGCAATAGACTTCAAGGGGGAGGCGAACTTTGAAAACTAGAAACATTTCTGCTGGCCAGAAAAGTGATGGAAAAGATGTTTCAAGGTGTCTAACACCTGAGATCTTTCAGTGACTAGAAGAGGGGAATTTTTTTTTACAAAAATACCTTATATTTTTTGAGAAAATCATTTTAAAGTAACTCCTTCTGACCGTGGGAAAATTAAACGGCTGCCAAATTTAGCAGTTAATAGCAAAGCCCCTTTAAAAGCTAGAAACACCAAAATTACTGGGAATGTTAAGAAGAACAGTGAGAACAAGAGGAACATTTTTTTTTTCAAAAAGACCTTATAGTTTTTTAGAAAATCAATTTTAAAGTTTCAATGTAAATTCTCCTTCTGACCGTGGGAAAATATACCCCCGCCGACTTTAACGGTTAATAGCAACACCAAAATTACTGGGAATGTTAAGAACAACAGTGGGAACAAGAGGAAAAAACATTTTTCAAAAAGACCTTATAGTTTTTGAGAAAATTGATTTTAAAGTTAAAATAAAAAAGGGTCAATTCATTAAAAAGAACCGATTCATTAAAAAGATCAGGCTTATTCATGAGCCGTTAGTATAGCAGAGAATGCGTCCTCTGCAGGACATGAAGCTTCTGGCTCTTGTTGCTGACATAGAAAAGCCGCTCGTTTCCATGTAAAACCACTTAACACCTAGGTCTGCCAATCGGCTGACCGTGGTCGTTAAGTGGTTAAAAATAATAATAAATAAATATATATATATATATATATATATATATATATATATATATATATATATATATATATATATATATATATATATTTTTTTTTATGTGCTGAGTGTGGGAAATCTGAAAAAAAAAATGACGTGGGGTCCCCCCTTCCGAGCCTCTGTAACCCCTTGTCCCCCATGCAGGCTGGGATAGCCAGAATGTGGTGCCCCGGCCGACTGGGGCTTCGCACCCTGAGCTATACCAGCCCGTATGGTCCATGGTATGGGGGGGCTCCAGAGGGGGGAGGGGCGAGCGAGCCTTCCACCCCCCCCCCCCCCCCCCCCCGAGCCCTTGTCCAAGGGACTCTTCCCCACCTCCGGTGCCCCAGGAGGAGGTGGGGCGACGACTCCCTGGGGGGGGGGGTTCGTGGTGGCATCTGGGAGTCCCCTTTAAGAAGAGGACCCCAGATGCACACCCCCCTCCCAGGAGAAATGAGTATAGGGGTACCCCTTACCCATTTCCACAAAGTTTTAAATGAAATAAAAACACAACCAGGAGAAAAGTATTTTATTATTCTAAATTAACCATAAATACTTACCTGTACCTTTAAAAATGTTTTCCCATGCCAAGATCCATGGTAAACGATCCAATGAACTGTATCCTCTTTTGTTGCGATCTTCAATTAAGTTGATTGAAGATCTCCGACGACTCCCACATAGCAGAGAATGCGTCCTTTCGGACGCATAGCTGCCGGCTCCTGCTGTCTCTCCCCACCTCCTCACCTGTCACCCTCACCTAGCCTGGCACCCATGGGTGCACCGGGTGCCAGGCTAGGTGAGGGTCACAGGTGCAGGCAGGTGGGGAGAGACAGCAGCGGAGCCGGCAGCTTCACGTCCTGCTCAGGACACATTCGCTGCTATACTAACGGTTCTTGAATCATCCGTTTCTTTTTAATGAATCGGTTCTTTTTTTATGAATCGGCTCATTTTACTTTGAAACTTTAAAACTGATTTTCTCAAAAAGTATAAGGTCTTTTTGAAAAAAATGTTTTTCCTCTTGATCCCACTATTCCACTTAACCTTTTGCCGACCACATCACGCCAACGGGCGTGGCCGCGGCAGCAGCCCCAGGACCGCCTAACGCCAATTGGCGTAAAGTCCTGGGGTTCTCTTTTGAATGGGGTTCTCATCTCATTCTCGGAGGGCGGAGCTCCACCCCCTCTTCAGTCTCCGAGCGGCTATTGCCGCTCGGGAAACTGTTAGACGGCGTAATCGCCGTCTAATTACCAGTACAGCGCTGCGATCAGCAGCAGCACTGTACTGGGGACAGCCGTGTGACACGGCTGTCCTCTCCTGAGCCACGGAGGTGATCAGCTGTCATAGGCTGAAGCCTATGACAGCTGATCACAGGGATTGGCCGGCGGGGGGAGGGAGGGGGCTATACAAGAGGGGGAAAAATTGTTTTTATTTAAAAAACCAAAAAAAAAACAAACACAAATAAACAAACAAACACTGGGGGGGGGGGAATCAGACCCCACCAACAGAGATCTCTGTTGGTGGGGAGAAAAGGGGGAGGCATCACTTGTGTGCTGTGTTTTGCGGTCCTGCAGTTTGGCCCTAAAGCTGCAGTGGCCAATCTAATGAAAATGTGCCTGATCTTTAGGGGGGTTTAACACAGCAGTCCTCAAGAGTTTAACATTCCCAACAATTTTGGTGTTTTTACTATGTAAGGGGGCTTTGCTATTAACCGCTAAAGTCGGCGCCATTAAAGTCTATGGGCGAACCAAACTTTTTGGAAAAAGGTTCCCGGTTCTCTGCAGTCGAACCACCTGAAGTTTGCCTGGAACCGTTCGCCGGCGAACCGTTCGCTACATCTCTTCTTCTGGATGGAATGTACACCTTTTTACTTGGTGGACATCTAGGGGATACACCAGACTAGGCAAATTTACATCAGCTTTTAAATTGATGAACATGAGACAGTTCTTTGCGGAGAGAGAGGTGCCTCCCCAGGAAATCTCAAGAGCCTCCCAAATCTTTGCTTATATTGCCACTATAGATATGTATGTATTTATACGTTATTTGAAACGAGATGTAGAAATGGCCTCCTAAATAAGGTACTTACATCTGATTTCTATTTTATGTTAACAAAAGATGATAATGTGGAAAAATTTAAATTCCAGCTTGACTGGGAGCGAGATACTGGCAAAGAAATGTCAGCAAGCAAATGGAGCCACTGCTGCTCAACTATGTTAAAGAATAGTCTTTTCTATTCCTCTATCGAAACTTCGCTTCGAGCCCACTATAGCCTTGCTTTGCAATAGGCCTCATGGCACTACTTCTTCAGCTAATAAACTCTTACATCATGTTATGGCTCTAGCGAGGAGGCATATTGCCTTTAATTGGAAGTCTAGTGCCTTAAATGATAATTTAGTTTTTACTAAGCTTAATGAGGCCATGCTCTCGGAACACATCCTAGCAAAAGTTCATGATAAACTGGATTCATTTCTGGCTACTTGGTCCCCTTGGATTGAGACTCAAGATAACGAAGGTCTACCCTACTTCCTACACACTTTTTAGATTTATGGAGTTCTCTCATCTCCTCTGGTGTTGATATGTGTTATGACACACATAAAATTGAATCTTGTGATTCTGGGAGAGTGGGACATGTTGGACGACTTTTATTATTTTGGATAGGTTGATTTCATGTGCTTTAATACTAGGAGATTATCTCTCCTTAATTGAAGATGTTCTTTCTCTTTTCTTCCTTCTTTTCCCTTTCCTCTCTTTCTCCCCTTTTCCCTCCCTTTCCTCTTAACCCCTCTCTTTCTTTTACCTCCCCTTCTCTCCATTTCCCTTTTGGATGATCTCATTGGCATGATGTGGTATCCCCACCCATGAGATCTCCTTGTACCCTTTATCCCTCTACTCCCTCCCCATATCCCCTTCTGTCTTCTCTATTCTGCTTTCTTTTTCTACTTTCATCTTTCTATATATATATATATATATATATATGGAAAACTTGGTTGTTTTAACCTATTTGCTATTATTTACTGTTTATTATTTGAGGTAAGACTGTAAGTTCAATATTCTCTTATGAAAAGTTGGCATTGCTAATGACTTGTACTATTTTTCTCTATTTTTTGCCATTCCCCTAATAGGGATTTACTGTTTGATTGTTGTATGCTATTATTGTGAACTTCTATCTTACACAATAAACACTCTTGAAACGAAAAGATTATAATGACATGCAAGGGGGATCTCTGAACAAGATAGTGATGACTAGATGATGACAAATGTTGGTCAAGCAAAGCCATGTCTGTTTTCCCCTAGATTAACCAAACAAGTAAAAAATAGGGATGCTTGTGAATATTTGCAATTTACAATTACAGCAAAATCATTTTTTTTCAAAAATTATATATATATATTTTTAACAGAACCCAAATCTGAACACCACTGAAGTCAAGGGGTGCTTTAGTAGCAAATTTCACCAATATTTCATCTGTAGTTCAGCTCATCACAGGCCTGATGTAGTTCCAAGAGTAAAACACTTGCCTCATATGAGTAAACTATTGAATTGTATTGAATATCCCACTTGATTTACTTGCTAATGTATTGCTAATGATGCTGGTGTGAGCCTTAATTTGCGCCACGTTTTAAACCTTTCCTCTGAATATTTAGAATGGTGCTTGTAGGTATATACATTGCTATTTCTATTAATTATAATGAATATTCATCAGCACCACACATAACTTTACAGTAGAGTTAGATGGGAGGAAATGGTCCAATATTTTAGGATATTCTTCTCTTGAGCTAATACGTGGAGGTGTCCTAGTTTAGTGAGTTGCTTTGGCTTTGATAGTCTAATACTATAGGTGACAGGTGAGTGGAAAAAGAGAATTAGCATGTTAGAAGTGCAGATTATGCTCATGAGAGAAATACTAAATGTGGTAGCTCAGGTCCATAAGGTCTGTATTTCAAGGCATGTCCAAAAGGTGTTTCTAAAATGCATTCAGGACCTTTCTGGGGCCTAGAACTAAAGGCATTTGTGGAGGGAAAATTAAATTAAAAATACACCCCAATAATAAATTTGATTTTAGGTTTCCTAAAGTTTTTATTTAATATGTATACTGTACACGCACGCACGCACGCACGCACACATTGCTGAGACTGACAAACTATTTTTCCTAGCATCATTTACTTGTGATATTTGGGAAAATAAACATTTTTTCTATTATCTTAAGATATCTAATTTCTGGTAGAGAATCTATTAGCATCCCACATAGTTTGGACGAGGATGTATAGCAGTAGGTAATGGTATAGGCATATTGATCTCAACTTTTACTGACAGAAACCCCCTAACTTAGGCACAATTCTAAAATGGAAAACTGGTTAAATGTTAAATTTAGCATAAAGATTTGATTTTGAAAGCACAATAATTTACCTTGATGGTATAGAAGTTTTCCTAATGTACTAATGTTTGAAGACAACCATGAGTAAAATAAGTGTGAGGATGCTCCTAGACAGAAGGTAGGGAAAGTAAACATAGACATATTTGTTAAAACCATGCCTCAAAGTCTATAAGGTTTCTTAATTTCTTCAGAATATGATAGTATCTTCAAATATCAAACTTTTACAAGGCTCCAAGTAATGATAATGGGAACTTGGGAGCAATCAAACTGGGACCATTTTTTCACTTGTGCTTAAAGAGGAGCTGAGGAGGTATAAGGTCTCAGAGAAAAAAAACACATATATCAGTAACTAAAGATTGGCTGTATTTACATTACATATGCATTTCACTGTCCACGTTTCGATTTCACAGAATTTTTATATAGTATTTGCAGAGAATGATGCTCCTGACAGCTCATGGCAGGTTCCATGTTTGTCTGTCTCCTATGAAGCCAATTGTGATGTAATATCCTCCCTGCTTCCTGATGATTTGACTCACAAAAAAGACAACACTACTGTGCAGTGAATATTAATTAGCCATGTGGCTAGGAACAATAGCGGACTCATGCAGTATACTCTGCCCTGAGATTTTTCAGTGCTGTGAGCTGGACTGCGTTACAAGCTGTTGTAACATGAGCCTGTAACTTCTCACTAGCAGCCGAGGGGAGGACCCAAGGTGGGAAGAAACAGCCCCAGAATGCTTTGCAGTATGGTATGTGGCCTCTCAGCCTCTTAAGAGCTTGGGAACAACAGCCTTGCTGTTCAGCACACATCAAAAGTAAGAGAGATTTTTAACTTCAGTATTGCCTTTTTGGCTTCCTTCTAAACTGTTTAACACAGAGAGAATAGAGGTTTAAATTAGCTTTTGCAGCCTGACAGTTACTCTTTAAAGGAGTTATCAGGGAAAAAACTTCAAATGAGCTTTACTCACCTGGGGCTTTCTCCACCCCCTTGCAGCTGACTGTCCCACGCTGTCTACTCCGCTCCCTGCCGTTTTCCCACTTTCGCCGCTCGGGATTCAGGCTGACCGCTGGGTCAGCCTTACTGCTGCTGCACGAAGCGCCACTGTCAATCATGGCCACGTGGGCCGCAGCGAACTGCACAGGTGCAGTAGTTCTGGGTGAGTAAAGCTCATTTGAAGTTTTTTCCCTGATAACTCCTTTAAAGTGTACTTGAGATGGTACACTGTGCCTGATTTATACTTATTTGGGGCTTCCTCCAACCCCATGTAGACCATGGGCTCCCTTGCTATCCTCCCGTTGAGTCCGTTCACCTGTGAACAGCTTGGATGGTTTGGGAAGTCAGGGCTCTTCTGAAAATGCATGGGACAGCTGTGCGTGCACCCCCTTCGCATTCCCATGGCCAGGAGTGTTATGCATCTGTGCAAGGGTGAGCCTGGGGTACCTGGCACCTGGGTGCAAGATTTTCTCTGTCGCCTATGGGAGTGGTTAAATTAACCACGCCCAACCACATAACCACACCCATGTCCTGCCTAATCACACCCACACCATCCACCCCTTTACGCATGCATGTGATACCCCATTCCTACCCCTCTTCCATGGGCTTGCTCCTGGCTGGCTTTGGCTGCCTGCGAGTCTGCTAGTCTCTGGACTCACACACTGCGTATTTATGGCTGTCTGCGGCCACCCTACTCTCACTCGCTGACGTCGGCTCCTCCCCCCTGCCAAGCCCAAGGTGGGCTGCCTGTATCTTTCCCGTTGCGCCGCGCAGCCTGCCAGTGTTGCCAACCTTTCACGTTATTTTTTTACTGACAAATACCTAAAAATTTACTGACAAAAGATTTTTACTGACAAAATTTCCCCACTAAATGCACATAAGAGACCGCTTTTCCCCATGTAAATGCACATAACAAGAGACCGCTTTTCACCAGTAAATGCACATAACAAGAGACTGCGTTTCACCAGTAAATGCACATAACAAGAGACTACGTTTCACCAGTAAATGCACATAGCAAGAGACCGCTTTTCACCAGTAAATGCATGTAACAAGAGACAGCTTTTCACCAGCAAATGCACATAATAAGATACAGCTTTTCACCAGCAAATGCACATAATAAGAGACAGCTTTTCACCAGCAAATGCACATAATAAGAGACAGCTTTTAACCAGCAAATGCACATAATAAGAGACAGCTTTTCACCAGCAAATGCACATAATAAGAGACAGCTTTTCACCAGCAAATGCACATAATAAGAGACAGATTTTCACCAGCAAATGCACATAATAAGAGACAGATTTTTGCCAGAAAATGCACATAATAAGAGACAGCTTTTCACCAGCAAATGCACATAATAAGAGACAGCTTTTCACCAGCAAATGCACATAATAAGAGACAGCTTTTCACCAGCAAATGCACATAAGAGACAGCTTTTCACCAGCAAATGCACATAATAAGAGACAGCTTTTCACCAGCAAATGCACATAATAAGAGACAGATTTTCACAAGGAAATGCACATAATGACAAACAGGCAGTGTCCCCAGAATATATAGCAAGGGATATATGTGCCCAGTATATGTAGGCAGGGGTATATGTCCCCAGTATATGTAGGCAGGTGTATATGTCCCAGTATATGTAGGCAGGTGTATATGTCCCAGTATATGTAGGCAGGTGTATATGTCCCAGTATATGTAGGCAGGTGTATATGTCCCAGTATATGTAGGCAGGGGTATATGTCCCAGTATATGAAGGCCCCAGTATATGTAGCCAGGGGGTATATGTGCCCAGTATATGTAGCCAGGGGGTATATGCGCCCAGTATATGTAGCCAGGGGGTATATGTGCCCAGTATATGTAGCCAGGGGGTATATGTGCCCAGTATATGTAGCCAGGGGGTATATGTGCCCAGTATATGTAGCCAGGGGGTATATGTGCCCAGTATATGTAGCCAGGGGGTATATGTGCCCAGTATATGTAGCCAGGGGGTATATGTGCCCCAGTATATGTAGCCAGGGGGTATATGTGCCCAGTATATGTAGCCAGGGGGTATATGTGCGCAGTATATGTAGCCATGGGATATATGTGCCCAGTATATGTAGCCAGGGGGTATATGCGCCCAGTATATGTAGCCAGGGTGTATATGTGCCCCAGTATATGTAGCCAGGGGGTATATGTGCCCAGTATATGTAGCCAGTGGGTAAATGTGCCCCAGTATATGTAGCCAGGGGGTATATGTGCCCAGTATATGTAGCCAGGGGGTATATGTGCCCAGTATATGTAGCCAGGGGGTATATGCGCCCAGTATATGTAGCCAGGGGGTATATGTGCCCAGTATATGTAGCCAGCAGGTATATGCACCCAGTATATGTAGCCAGGGGGTATATGTGCCCAGTATATGTAGCCAGGGGGTATATGTGCCCAGTATATGTAGCCAGGGGGTATATGTGCCCAGTATATGTAGCCGGGGGGTATATGTGCCCAGTATATGTAGCCAGGGGGTATATGTGCCCAGTATATGTAGCCAGGGGGTATATGTGCCCAGTATATGTAGCCAGGGGGTATATGTGCCCCAGTATATGTAGCCAGGGGGTATATGTGCCCAGTATATGTAGCCAGGGGGTATATGTGCCCCAGTATATGTAGCCAGGGGGTATATGTGCCCAGTATATGTAGCCAGGGGGTATATGTGCCCAGTTTATGTAGCCAGGGGGTATATGTGCCCAGTATATGTAGCCAGGGGGTATATGTGCCCAGTATATGTAGCCAGGGGGTATATGTTCCCAGTAAATGTAGCCATGGGGTATATGTGCCCCAGTATATGTAGCCAGGGGGTATATGTTCCCAGTAAATGTAGCCAGGGGATATATGTGCCCAGTATATGTAGCCAGGGGGTATATGTGCCCAGTATATGTAGCCAGGGGGTATATGTGCCCAGTATATGTAGCCAGGGGGTATATGTGCCCAGTATATGTAGCCATGGGGTATATGTGCCCCAGTATATGTAGCCAGGGGGTATATGTGCCCAGTAAATGTAGCCAGGGGGTATATGTGCCCAGTATATGTAGCCAGGGGGTATATGTGCCCAGTATATGTAGCCAGGGGGTATATGTGCCCAGTATATGTAGCCATGGGGTATATGTGCCCCAGTATATGTAGCCAGGGGGTATATGTGCCCAGTAAATGTAGCCAGGGTGTATATGTGTCCAGTATATGTAGCCAGGGGGTATATGTGCCCAGTATATGTAGCCAGGGGGTATATGTGTCCAGTATATGTAGCCAGGGGGTATATGTGCCCAGTATATGTAGCCAGGGGGTATATGTGCCCCAGTATATGTAGCCAGGGGGTATATGTGCCCAGTATATGTAGCCAGGGGGTATATGTGCCCAGTATATGTAGCCAGGGGGTATATGTGCGCAGTATATGTAGCCATGGGGTATATGTGCCCAGTATATGTAGTCAGGGGGTATATGTGCCCAGTATATGTAGTCAGGGGGTATATGTGTCCAGTATATGTAGCCAGGGGGTATATGTGCCCAGTATATGTAGTCAGGGGTATATGTGCCCAGTATATGTAGCCAGGGGTATATGTGCCCAGTATATGTAGTCAGGGGTATATGTGCCCAGTATATGTAGCCAGGGGGTATATGTGCCCAGTATATGTAGTCAGGGGTATATGTGCCCAGTATATGTAGTTAGAGGTATAGGGTCCCCGTTTAGGTAATGAGTGACAGGAGCGTGCCCCCCTCCCCTCTAGCCGCTGCCGCCGCCACCGCTCCCCCCTCACCTTGCTGCAGCTTCAGACCTCAATCAGCGGGCGACCCAACCAGTAAGAGGGCGCCGGACGCACCCGCTCTATATGCGGAAGTGATGTCATTTCCGCATATCAGTGCGGCGTGCTAGGTCCTAGCACCCGCCCGCCTGATTGAGGTCTGACGCGGCGGTGCCGGCGGCTAGAGGGAGGGAGCTTCGGCCACAGGGGGAGAGCGGCGGCTGGGCGGCGCCTCTTAGAGGCAGGCGCCTGGGTGCCTTGCACCCGCAGCACCCGCCCAGGCTCGGCCCTGCATCTGTGCAGTACTACCTTGCCATGGAAGCACAATGGGGGCGCAAGTGCGGCCTGGCCCGCACATGCGCAGAAGAGCCCAACTGGCCAAAATGATCGGAATTTTCTTCGGGACAAAGGAGAGGCCAGGGAGGATTGCGAGTGAGCCCGTGGTCCACATAGGGTTGGAGGATGCCCAAGGTTAGTATAAATCAGGCACAATGTACCATCTCAGGTTTTCTTTAAAGAGTTGTATTCAAAAACCAGGAATCAGCAGCTCTGCACAAAATTATAGCTCTTTTTTGAAGGAATGACATGTAAATAAAATCACATGTGAGAGTGGGCTTGATGTAAGCTACAGCCCCACTGTTTTGGAGTTTCCCTCCTTTGGCAAACTGCAAACTCCCTTTAAATGCTGCATCTAAAATATAGCCTTGTATATCACTCACATGTGATTATAACAACATATCAGCTCTTAAATAAAGAGCCATAATTTTGAGCAGTGCTGCTGATTCTTGGTTTTTGATTGTTAGACTTTGGAGGGCTACAGGATGAAAGATGGCCCGAATGGTTCGCCGGCAAACGGTTCCCGAAGAAACTTTCAGTGGTTCGCGTTTGCGGAGAACCGCAAACTTTTGCGGAAGTTCAGTTCACCCCCATAATGCACCATTAGGGTCAACTTTGACCCTCTACATCATAGTCAGCAGGCACATTGTATCCAATCAGGCTACACTCTATCCTGGAGCCACTCCCCCTTATAAAAGGCAGGCAGCGTCAGGCTTTGGACTCACTCGTGTGCCTGCAGTAAATAGAGAAGGGACAGCTGCTGTAAACTCTCTCATAGGGAAAGATTAGTTAGGCTCTTGTAGGCTTGTTAGCTTGCTCCTTGCTGATTCTTATTGCTAAAATAGCACCCCACAACAGCTCTTTTGAGAGCTAATCTTGTTCTTGTGAATCTATTTTTTTTGTTTGTGTTGCCCACTGACACTGCATTATACAGCCCTATCTGTTGCAGCTGGACCTTGGTAATCGCTATACTGTGCCAGGCTAACTATATATACTAGGACAACTACCTATGCCTAGCTAACTACTGGGGCACCCACCTACCTATACGGGAACACCTACCTATGCCTAGATAACTACTGGGGCACCTACCTACCTATACGGGAACACCTACCTATGCCTAGCTAACTACTGGGGCACCTACCTACCTATACAGGAACACCTACCTATGCCTAGCTAACTACTGGGGCACCCACCTACCTATGTGGGAACACCTACCTATGCCTAGCTAACTACTGGGGCACCTACCTACCTATACGGGAACACCTACCTATGCCTAGATAACTACTGGGGCACCTACCTACCTCTACGGGAACACCTACCTATAGCTAGCTAGCTACTGGGACACCTACCTATGCCTAGCTAACTACTGGGACACCTACCTATGCCTAACTACCATATGGGCTTGAAAACTTCTATCACCTGCACTCTTGCCATGGTGCGCACCAGTCCATCACGGCCGTCATTACACAAACAGCTGTTTGCCGTGCGTTACACAGTGATTTTGGTGTGTCAGTGTGAAGCAGTTCTCTAATTACACTCCCTGATTGATGTATACACATGCAAGATGTTTTAAAGCACTTTAGGCCTGCAATTTAGCATTCAATGTGATTTCTGCCTTTAAAACGCTGCTTTGTATCCAATCCTGATTTTTCCCGGGGACTTTTGGTGTTTATCCCACTCCGCCATGCCCCCCTCCAGGTGTTAGACCCCTTGAAACATCTTTTCCATCACTTTTGTAGCCAGCATAATTTTTTCTATTTTTCAAAGTTCGCCTCCCAATTGAAGTCTATTGCGGTTCGCAAAAGTTTGCGCGCAGCAAATGCACATAAGAGACAACTTTTCACCAGTAAATGCACATAATGACAGACAGCATTTCCCCAGTAAATGCACATAAGAGACAGACAGCATTTCCCCAGTAAATGCACATAAGAGAAATGCACATAAGAGACAACTTTTCACCAGTAAATGCACATAATGACAGACAGCCAGTGTCCCCAGCATAGGTAGCCAGGCGTATAGCTCTCCCCAGTATATGTAGTCAGACTGGTGGTGGTGGGCTGGGGGCCCCAGGGCACCTCAATCCTGACTGGTGGTGGGCTGGAGGCCTCAGGCCTGCGTGGCTGGTGGTGGTGGTCTAGGGGCCCCAGAGCAGCTCAGGCCTGGCTGGTGGTGGTGGGCTGGGGGCCCCAGGGCAGCTCAGGCCTGGCTGGTGGTGGTGGGCTGGGGGCCCCAGGGCAGCTTAGGCCTGGCTGGTGGTGGTGGGCTGGGGGCCCCAGGGCAGCTCAGGCCTGGCTGGTAGTGGTGGGCTGGGGGCCCTAGGGCAGCTCAGGCCTGGCTAGTGGTGGTGGGCTGAGGGCCCCAGGGCAGCTCAGGCCTGGCTGGTGCGGTGGTAGGCTGGGGGTCCCAGGGCAGCTAAGGCCTGGCTGGTGGTGGTAGGTAGGCTGGGGGCCCCAGGGCAGATCAGGCCTGGCTGGTGGTGGGAGGCTGGGGGCCCTAGGGCAGCTAAGGCCTGGCTCCTGGCTGGTGGTGGGTGGGGGGCCCCCCAGGCCTGGTGTGGGTGGTGGTGGTGCCGCCTGGCCGATGGCCATGCTGGTGCTAGGCTCAGGAGGGAAGCTCAGGCCTGGGTGGCTGCCTGCAATGCCTGGTCAAACTGGTGCAAAAAAAAAATTGGCTGGCCTGGCTGCCGGAGTAGTGAACAGTCAGCAGGACAGGACACCCACCTTGAGCTGCAGACTGTAGCCTCTAGTCGTCGTCGGACGGACCTGGCTGTGTGCGCTGCCGCTGACCACCGTCACCGAGGGTGGGGTGCCACCGTGCCTGCCTGGGCTGGCTGGGGGGGTCACACACTGCCAGACTGGCTGCCTTGGTCGGGTCGCACGGACCGGGCGGCGACGACGAGTCACGTGCTGGCCTGGGCTGGCTATGCGGGGCGGGTGCAGCAGCGAAATTACTAGCTGCGCAGGCGGGTGAGGAGGAGCGCACGCTGCACGTCACGTGACATACACGTAGCGCGTACTAGCAGCAGCACCCGGGACTGGGCGGGGCGGCGGTGACTGATCGCTGGTGGTGGGTGGTGTGGTGAGGTGAGTGACAGTCAGTCAGCGCCAGCCCAAGCCCTCCTCGGCTCCTCCCATTCAGACTCCCAGCCAGGCTCGTCATCACTGTCGGGTCGGACTCGGCGGGGGGGCTTTTAGGGGGGCTAATGAGTCGCCAGCTGGGGCTGAAGCCTGGGTAAGCCCCAGCGTGGCGCCGCCACTGCCGAGGTCACCTCTATAATCTATATGGGCCTGAGAAACTGGCAATGCAGGACTATATTAAAGAAAACTTGGCTAAAGGTTTCATCCGCCCCTCTCGTTCTCCAGCAGGGGCAGGATTCTTTTTTGTAAAGAAAAAAGATGGAGGCCTTCGCCCTTGCATTGATTACCGAGGGTTAAACAAGATTACAGTGAAAAATTGTTATCCTTTGCCTTTGCTTGACGATTTGTTCACTCTGGTTACCAACGCCAAGATTTTCTTAAAATTAGATTTAAGAGGTGCATACAATCTAGTCCGTATTAGGGATAGTGACGAATGGAAGACGGCCTTTAACACACCCGACGGGCACTACGAGTACCTGGTGATGCCCTTCGGGTTGTGTAACGCCCCGGCCGTCTTTCAGGAGTTGATTAATGAGTTGTTCAGGGAAGTGCTGGGGAAGTTTGTTCTGGTATATCTGGACGATATTCTGATCTTTTCGTCCAATCTCTCAGAACACCGAAAGCATGTCAAATTTGTCCTGGGAAGTTAAGACAGAATCTGCTTTACACTAAACTTGAAAAATGTCTTTTCGAAGTGACCTCTGTTGCCTTTCTGGGGTATATTATTTCAACTTCTGGCCTCTCTATGGATCCTGGAAAGGTTTCTGCTGTCTTGGAGTGGCCTCAGCCTGTGGGGCTGAAGGCACTCCAAAGGTTTTTGGGCTTTGCCAACTACTACAGGAGGGTTATAAAAGGGTACTCTACTGTGGTCTCGCCTGTAACGATCGGTGTAACACAGAGAGGGTCTGATTACTGGTGAACTGCAGTCTCACCGAGAATACAGAATATACCCGATTATTGGTGATCTGCAGTATCACCGATAATCAGATATATCTACTAAACTCTGGACACCTGATAGAACAAGTGAGTGTTTAGATGCAACAGTATACTGTGAGTACTTCTCCAGAAGTATGTTCCTTCCTCTGGCCTAGACTCTCCAGGGGGGAGGAGCTAGGCTGAGGGGAGGAAGGACAGAGCGAGAGTGACACACGAGGGAGGGGGTGTCACTAACAGGTCTGGGAACTGCCTCTAACAGTAAGGCCAGTTCTCGGGGTCGGCAAGCCAGGTCATTAACACACAGACAGATAAGGTACAGATTCAGGAGGCAGATACGGAATCCAATAAACAGACAGGGTTTGGCAACGGAGTATCAGAATAGCACAGTACAGAATCAGGAGGCCAATACAGAGTCCAGGAACGAGCAGAGATTGGCAACAGGGTAACAGAAATAGCGAGGTACAGAATCAGAGTTCAGAGGAATGGTCAGACAGACAGAAGGTCATAACAAATAATACAGTTCAATATTCCTAATGCTAAGGTGTGAGTTCCTTGATCGTCAACACCTTTGGAAACTATGCTAGAACACAGATACAGACAAGGTCTGAGTGCTACCACGTAGTGATCGCAGCGGCAGACAACCAGAGAATGACCAGCACCCAGTATATATAGCAAAGCGCTCTCCAGCGCCTTCCCTAAGAGCTGGACCAATAGCAGGTGGTAAAAATGTCAGCTGACCCGCCTGGTCAGCTGACCCTTTTCTGGCTGTCATATAAGCTCTGCCTCTCAGCGCGCGCGCGCGTCCTTCTGAGCCTGTGTGGACTAGCAGTCCCAGCCACACCACACATGTCTTGCAATGTGACCACTGATTCAGGCGCGGGGACCGCCGCCGCGCTCTCTAAGCAAGCGGCGGTTTCCCCGTGTCCAGCCGCAATGCCAGCTGCTTTGCCATGCGTACAATCCGCCGCATCCAACGCGGACTCCACCGCTCTGCCCATGCGGCGGTTTCTTCGCGTTGTGCCGCCTTGTTAGACGCAGAAACAGCCGCCTCACTCTGAGCCCTTGCGGCGGCTTTTCCGCGTTTCCTCACAGTACCCCCCGCCCCTGAGGAGTGGACTCCGGACAGCTCCTACCAGGCTTCTCAGGATGCAACGCGTGGAACTCCCTTCTTAATTTGTCAGCATGCATACGACATTCAGGTACCCATGATCTCTCCTCAACACCATACCCTTTTCAATGAACCAGATATTGTACTGAGTTCTGGACTATGCGAGAGTCTAAAATCTTCTCTACTTCATACTCAGGTTGGTCATCTATCATCACAGGAGGAGGAGGAGTGGGACCTACATGAACTGCTGGTTTAAGCAGGGACACGTGAAAGGATCTTACGCCGCGCATACTGGCAGGGAGGTCAATGGCATAAGTGACATCGTTGATCTTTCTGGTTACTGGGAATGGACCCACATACCTGGGCCCCAACTTAACCGAGGGCTCTTTCAAGGTCAAGTGACGTGTATACACCCAGACTAAATCTCCTGGCAAAAACCTCCACTCTAAGGAACGTCTCTTGTCAGCTTGACCTTTTTGACTTTGAAACGCCTTCTCCAAATTATTTTTCACAATCCACCATATATCTTTAAATGACCTTTGCCAGGCCTCCAGAGCTGGAAACGGAGTGGAGGCCACTGACAATGGGGAGAATTTAGGCAACTTCCCGGTCACTACCTGGAATGGACAAAATCCAGAAGAGGAACTTTTCAAATTATTGTGCGCAAATTCTGCGAAGGGTAAAAACTTGACCCAATCATTTTGTGCTTCTGCAACGTAACACCTCAAAAACTGTTCCAATGATTGGTTGACTCTTTCCGTCTGGCCATTGGTCTGTGGGTGATATCCTGACAAAAATGACAGTTCCATGCCCATTTGGTGACAGAATGCCCTCCAAAATCTGGAAACAAATTGGACTCCCCTATCTGACATGATGTTTTCTGGAATGCCATGCAATCGGAAAACGTGGATGATGAACAAATCGGCTAATTCCTGGGCTGAGGGGAGTCCTTTCAAGGGCACAAAATGGGCCATTTTACTAAAGCGGTCGACTGCCACCCAAATGACCGACATGCCCTCAGACCTTGGGAGCTCACCCACAAAATCCATGGATAAGTAGGTCCATGGTTCACTCGGGGTGGGCAAGGACTGCAATCTTCCCACTTGCCAGTCGGGAGGGCTTACTCCTCGCACACACCACACACTCCCTAACAAACTCTTTATAATCGGCTGCCAGAGATGGCCACCAAGCGCATCTGGCTACAAGGTCCTGTGTTCTGGAGGCCCCAGGGTGTCCCGCATTCCTGTGTGAATGGAACATCTGCAAAATCTGAAGGCGAAATGGCAGTGGAATAAACATAACCCCTTTTGGCTTCCCCTCTGGGATGTCCTGCTAAAAAGGACCTAAAGTCTCTGTCCAATCTTCCCAAGTCTCAGTTGTAGCTAATACCAGTCTCTGTGGGACAATGGTCTCTGGGAGGGAGGGCTGTGCTGTCTCTGGCTCAAAGCATCTAAACAGGGCATCTGCCTTAATGTTTTTGCTCCCTGGGGTGTACGTAATCATAAATCTGAATCTCGAGAAAAACAATGACCATCGAGCCTGCCGGGGGCTTAATCTCTTGGCTCCCTCAATATATTCTAAATTTTTGTGGTCAGTGTAAACTGTAATCGTATGTTCTGCTCCTTCCAACCAATGGCACTATTCTTCAAATGCCAATTTGATGGCCAGGAGCTCCCTGTTGCCTATATCGTAGTTTCTCTCTGCCGGAGAGAACCTACGAGAAAAATAGGCACATGGGTGCAATCTACCCTGCAACCCTGACCGCTGGGACAGCACAGCCCCTACCCCGACCTCCGAGGCGTCCACCTCAACAATAAAGGGATAGGAGGTGTCAACGTGTCTCAGGATGGGTGCAGAGCAAAACAAATCTTTCAGTGTGGAGAATGCATGCAGAGCCTCTGGAGACCAGTGGGTAGTATCTGCCCCTTTCCTAGTGAGACTAGTGAGGGGTGCAATGACAGTGGAGTACCCCTTTATGAACCTTCTATAGTAATTGGCAAAGCCTAAAAATCTCTGAAGAGATTTTAACCCCACTGGTTGAGGCCATTCCAACACAGCAGAGATCTTGGCAGGATCCATAGACAGGCCTGAGGTGGAAATTATGTACCCTAAAAAGGTGACAGATGTTACCTCGAAGATGCATTTCTCCAATTTAGCGTAAAGCATGTTTTGTCTTAGTTTATCCAATACAAACTTGACATGTGTCCTGTGCTCAGAGAGGTTGTTGGAAAAAATAAGTATATCATCTAGGTAAAACAACACGAACCTGCCCAATACCTCCCTGAATACCTCATTAATCAGTTCCTGAAAGACGGCCGGGGCGTTACACAGCCCGAAGGGCTTCACCAGGTACTCGTAATGCCCGTCGGGCGTGTTAAAGGCCGTCTTCCATTCATCGCCCTTTCTGATCCGCACCAGGTTGTATGCACCCCGTAAATCCAATTTTGAAAAGATCTTAGCGTCGGTTATCTGTGTAAACAAGTCATCTATCAAGGGCAACGGGTAGTGATTCTTTACTGTGATTTTATACAGGCCCCGGTAATCAATGCAAGGCCGCAGGCCTCCGTCTTTTTTCTTAACAAAAAAGAAACCTGCGCCAGCAGGTGACCGGGAAGGGCGAATGAACCCCTTGGCTACATTTTCACGAATGTATTCCTGCGTGGTTACTTTCTCTGGACCAGACAAATTGTAAAGATGGCCCCTAGGGGGCACACAACCTGATCGGAGATCGATGGGGCAATCAAAGGGGCGATGTGGAGGTAACTTGTCTGCAGCCTTGGGACAGAACACATCAGAATACTCGGAATATTGTACTGGTACCCCCTCCAACTGGATCCTGGTCTCGCCCAGTGTCACTCTACCTAAACACTGCTGAAAACAGTGGGTTGACCAGCTAGTTAGCTGACCGGTAGCCCAATGAATCTGTGGAGAGTGTAAGTGCAGCCATGGCATGCCAAGGATGACTGTGGTCATGTGTAACACAAAAAACTGTAGTCTCTCTTTATGTAACACCCCTATAGTGACTTCCACCTCTGGTGTCTGGGACAGCGGATGATTACTTTGTAGGGGGGAATCATCTACTGCCATAACCTGAATGGGTGGTTTTACTGGGGTGAACAGAATACCCAATTTCTTTGCAAATTCAAAATCCATAAAATTAGCTGCAGAGCCTGAATCAACAATAGCCTCAGTACCCTCAGTTTTATCTTCCCATGTGACTGTACAGGGAAGAAGAAACCGTTTATCTTCTAGGGGTAAAAGCTGCGTGCCTAGGGTGCTACCCCCTACAACTCCTAGGCGATAGCGTTTCCCGGCTTGTTAATACAATTACGTACTCTATGACCCACCTCTGCGCAGTAAAGACACAGCCGCTCAGACATCCTGCGTCTTCGCTCCACTTGGGATAGTTTCGACCGACCAATTTGCATTGGTTCGGGTGAAGGCGAGACAGGAGGAGGTGGAGTTACTGGAGGTGCAGCGTTGGACACCATTCTTACATGACTACTACCCCGGGTTTGTTTTTGATAGCGCAATCTGCGATCGACTCGAATGGCCGATGAAATGGCCTCATCAACTGTCTTAGGTTCAGGCAGACTTAACATGAGATCTGAAACCTCATCCGACAACCCTGATAAGAAGCAATCTAATAGGGCATAGGTGTCCCACCTGGCTGAAACTGACCATCTCCTAAATTCGGCTGTGTAATCTTCGACCGGACCCTTGCCTTGACGCAAGAGCTTGAGCTTCCGCTCAGAGGTCGCGGCAAGGTCTGGGTCATCGTAAATTACTGCCATGGCTTTAAAAAATTCATCCACTGAAGAGAGGGCCAAATCCCCGGTGGGCAAACTGTACGCCCACGTCTGAGAATCGCCTGATAACAAAGTCTTAATGATCTAATCTCAAAGTAAGATAACACTCTATTTCTAAAATTTCGGAAGTCTGATCTGTGACCAGAAAATTTCTCAGGTACAGACAAACACATGTCAGAGCTAGGAGGGGATCTCACCTCATCCACTGCTGTCTGGAGGGCTTGTAAAGAACCAGACAAGGCTTCAATCATAGTCTTGTGACTACCCAGCACTTGATTGATGTTGTCCACTGAAGTGGCAAGTGCGCCCAGTTGAACAGTGTGTGCGTCCATTTGTATTTTTTGGTCTGCCGTTCTGTAACAATCGGTGTAACACAGAGAGGGTCTGATTACCGGTGAACTGCAGTCTCACTGAGAATACAGAATATACCCGATTATTGGAGATCTGCAGTATCACCGATAATCAGATATATCTACTAACCTCTGGACACCTGATAGAACAAGTGAGTGTTTAGATGCAACAGTATACTTTGAGTACTTCTCTAGAAGTATGTTCCTTCCTCTGGCCTAGATTCTCCAGGGGGGAGGAGCTAGGCTGAGGGGAGGAAGGACAGAGCGAGAGTGACACCCGAGGGAGAGGGTGTCACTAACAGGTCTGGGAACTGCCTCTAACAGTAAGGCCAGTTCTCGGGGTCGGCAAGCCAGGTCATTAACACACAGACAGATAAGGTACAGATTCAGGAGGCAGATACGGAATCCAATAAACAGACAGGGTTTGGCAACGGAGTATCAGAATAGCACAGTACAGAATCAGGAGGCCAATACAGAGTCCAGGAACGAGCAGAGATTGGCAACAGGGTAACAAAAATAGCGAGGTACAGAATCAGAGTTCAGAGGAATGGTCAGACAGGCAGAAGGTCATAACAAATAATACAGTTCAATATTCCTAATGCTAAGGTGTGAGTTCCTTGATCGTCAACACCTTTGGAAACTATGCTAGAACACAGATACAGACAAGGTCTGAGTGCTACCACGTAGTGATCGCCACGGCAGACAACCAGGGAATGACCAGCACCCAGTATATATAGCAAAGCGCTCTCCAGCGCCTCCCCTAAGAGCTGGACGAATGGCAGGTGGTGAAAATGTCAGCTGACCCGCCTGGTCAGCTGACCCTTTTCTGGCTGTCATATAAGCTCTGCCTCTCAGCGCGCGCGCGTCCTTCTGAGCCTGTGGACTAGCAGTCCCAGCCACACCAGACATGTCTTGCAATGTGACCACTTATTCAGACGCGGGGACCGCCGCCCCGCTCTCTAAGCGAGCGGCGTTTTCCCCGTGTCCAGCCGCAATGCCAGCTGCTTTGCCATGCGTACAATCCGCCGCATCCAACGCGGACTCCACCGCTCTGCCCATGCGGCATGCGGCGGTTTCTTCACGTTGTGCCGCCATGTTAGACGCGGAAAAGCCGCCTCACTCTGAGCCCTTGCGGCGGCTTTTCCGCGTTTCCTCACATGCCCCTTACCAGTCTCACCAAAAAGGGGGTTGATACTTACCACTGGACAGAAGAAGCACATACTGCCTTTTCGACACTGAAAAAACTGTTCAGCTCTGCACCCATATTGAGACATGTGGATGTCACCTTTCCCTTCATCGTGGAGGTAGATGCTTCCGAGGTGGGGGTGGGGGCTGTATTGTCTCAGCGATCGGGTTTACAAGGTAAACTCCACCCATGCGCCTACTTCTCTCGTAGGTTTTCACCTGCGGAAAAAAACTACGACATAGGCAACCGGGAGCTTTTGGCCATCAAGTTGGCCTTTGAGGAATGGCAACATTGGTTAGAAGGCGCAGAACACACTATTACAGTTTATACAGATCATAAAAATTTGGAGTACATAGAGGGTGCCAAGAGACTTAGCCCTGTCAGGCCCGGTGGTCTTTGTTTTTCTCAAGATTCAGATTTGTAATTACGTATACTCATGGCAGTAAAAACGTTAAGGCCGACGCCTTGTCCAGGTGTTTTGAGCCAGAGATGGTACAGCCCTCAGCCTCTGAGACCATTCTACCTCAGAAGGTGGTGTTGGCAGCCACTGAGACCTGGAAAGATTGGACAGTCACTTTCGAGCCCCTACCAACAGGACGTTCCAGAGGGAAAGCCTGACGGGGTTATGTTTGTTTCACTGCCTTTCCATCTACAATTATTACAGTTGTTCCATTCTCACAAGAATGCTGGTCATCCTGGGGCCACCAGAACTCAAGATCTTCTGGCCAGATGTGCTTGGTGGCCCACATTGGCAACAGACTGTAAGGAGTTTGTAAGGGAGTGTGCAGTGTGTGCTAGGAGTAAACCTTCTCGTCAGGCCCCCGTTGATACTTTACAAGCTTTACCAGTCCCAAGTAAACCCTGGACTCACTTGTCCATGGATTTTGTTGGTGAACTCCCCAGGTCTGAGGGCAAGACGGACATTTGGGTGGTAGTGGACAGATTCAGTAAGATGGCTCACTTTGTCCCCTTGAAAGGACTCCCCTCAGCCCAGGAGTTGGCTGATCTCTTCAACCAGCATATTTTCTGGCTGCATGGCATTCCGGAAAACATAGTGTCAGATCGGGGAGTCCAATTTGTGTCTAAATTCTAAATTCTGGAGAGCGTTTTGACATCAACTAGACATGGATCTCGCATTCTCATCAGGCTACCACCCACAGACCAATGGTCAGACCGAGAGAGTTAACCAACTCCCTGGAACAATTTCTTAGATGTTATGTGGCAGATGCACAATCCAATTGGGTAAAATTTTTGCCGTTTGCGGAATTTGCGCACAACAACCTGAAGAGTTCCTCTTCAGGGTTTTCCCCCTTCCAGATAGTATCGGGAAGAACTTCCAAGTTTGCCCCGTTACCAGTGGCATCTACACCATTCCCGGCCCTGGAGGATTGGCAAAGGGCTTTGAAGGAGATTTGGGGAATGGTTAAAAGAAACTTGGGGAAAGCCTTCCAAACCCAGAAAAAGCAGGCAGACAAAAGGCGGTCTGTAGAGTGGAAATTCTCCCCAGGAAACTTGGTGTGGGTATCCACTCGGCATTTGGCCTTGAAGCAACTGTCACCCAAATTAGGTCCTAGATTTATAGGACCTTTTCCAGTGACCAGAAAAATTAACAATGTCACTTATGCTATTGATCTCCCAGCCAGCATGCGACGTGTGAGATCATTCCATGTGTCTCTGTTAAAGCCGGCAGTGCACGTGGGTTCCTCCCCCCCCCCCCCCCCCCCTGTGTTGGTTGATGACCAACCTGAATATGAGATTGAAAAGATTCTAGACTCTCGCTTAGTGCAGAATTCCGTACAGTACCTGGTTCACTGGAAGGGTTATGGTGTTGAAGAAAGAACTTGGGTGCCAGATTGTCGCATGTATGCGGATGAATTAAAGAAAGAGTTTCATGACTCACATCCTGGGAAACCTGGTGGGAAGTTTCCGGAGTACTGTAAAGGATTGCGGAGATGCCGCCACGCGGTCTGGTGGTGAGGCAGCTGTCTCCGCATTCAGACCGGCGGTTTCCGCTCAGCAGCATGCGTCTGGTGTATCTGAGCCTTCTAGTGCACACAGATGGAGAGCTACGCGCGCGCGCTGGAAGGCAGGACCTTTATGCCAAGAGGAGAGGGATCAGCTGATCAGCTTGATCAGCTGATCCCAGCACAGATCGTTATTGGCTGAGCAGCGCTGGGTGGCGCCGAGGTGTGCTGTCCTATATATAGATCTCGCTGGTCAGTCTCAAGTTGTCTACCGTTGCGAATGCTTATGTGTTAGTACTCAGAGCATAGTCAGATCCCACAGTGTGTTAGAACCAAGTGGACCTGAGAATTCACACTTAGCCAGATTACTGTATTATTGCTGTGTTATACTTTAGACCAGTTCCAGGGTGTTGTGACCACGGACCTCACACCCAAGCCTAGGGATACTGTGTCAGTACTGTGTTATACTTTAGACCAGTTCCAGGGTGTTGTGACCACGGACCTCACACCCAAGCTTAGGGATACTGTGTCAGTTCTGTGTTATTCTTTAGACCAGTTCCAGGGTGTTGTGACCAAGGACCACACACCCAAGTTTAGGAATACCGTGTCATTGCTGTGTTATTCTTTAAACCAGTTCCAGGGTGTTGTGACCATGGACCTCACACCCAAGCTTAGGGATACTGTGTCAGTACTGTGTTATTCTTTAGACCAGTTCCTGAGTGTTGAGACCACGGACCTCACACTCTAGACTAGGCCTCTGCTTGATATCTGTCATGATCTATTGCTCTCTTGACCTCTCTCCTGCTATCTGATTCAGTACCTATGCACATCTGATTACCTGTTGCCGACCCTGCCTGTACCTGGTTACCGAATCAGCCTTCTGTCTCTGTACCTTATCTGCTCGTGTGTTGCCAACCCGGCCTGGCCGACCCTTCTGCATGTCACTCACTCCTTGGGTGATCAGCCTGTCTGTACTACCTGTGACACCACCCGGTTAGGTGTCAGGTAGCTGCAGAGACTCCCTGCCTCTCAGAGGGGGTTCTCTGCAGTCCAGTCAGGGACTCTATTCCATAGGAGTCCTTTGACTGCAGTAGAGTCTGATTCCCAGCTGGTCAGGGGATCACTGGCTCTCTGGTTATCTCCAGCTCTTTACCAAGGAGATACTCCTCATACAGTCAAGGGCCACCTGCTCCTCAGATGGTCCATGCTCATCCACTGTTGCACCAAACACTTACACGTTATCAGGTGACCAGAGGTTAGTTATACTTGTATTATTGGTGATTCTGCAGATAATCAATAATCAGGTATATATCTGCATTGTTGGTGATACTGCATATCACCGATAATCAGATTCTCTCTGTGTGCTGACACCAATCGTTACAGTAAGTATCCCTGGTTAATCTAGAACAATAAAGGACATTTTTCGTTGTCGTCTTTTTATTTTTTTAACTCTTTGTGGAAATGGGTAAAGGATACTGTGTACCCTTATACTCATTTCTCCTGGGGAGGGGGCAGCCTCCGGTGATCCGCTTGTTAAAGGGGACTCCCGACATGGCACCATGAACCACCCCCAGGACGTAAGCGGCCCCCACCTCCTCCTGGGGCACCGGAGGTGGGGAAGAGCCCCTTGTTCATGAATTGGGCAAGGACTCCAGGGAGAGGCGAAGGCTTGGCCACCCCTCTCCTCCAGAGCCCCTCATATCATGGACCATGCGGGCTGGTATAGCTCAGGGTGCGAAGCCCCAGTCGGCCGGGGCTCCGCATTCTGGCTATCCCAGCCTGTATGGGAGATAAGGGGTTACAGAGACTCTGTAGGGGGGACCCCACGCTGTCTGTTTTCATGTATGCAATATTTATACAGAACTCGGAATGCAGTAACCTGTACTGCAGCAATGTCATTTTACACAGTTTAAAACCATTTTTCCTATGAAACTTTGAAATCGATTTGCTCAAAAACTATAAGGTCTTTTCACAAAAATGCTTTACAATTAACCATGGAAGTTGGCACCATTTAATTCAATAGAAATGCATTTGGAACAGGAAAATTTAGAACACGAAATTCGGTTTTAGCCTGCGGTATACCGAATTTCGGCGAAATCGGAATTCAGCTGTTCCGATCAATACTTAGTATCATTGTTCCAGCTGCATTTCAAGACATGCTCCAGCCAAGGTGGCACCACTCCTGTCTCCCAAAGATGGAGACTTTTCTTCAGTGTGGGAATGCATCTGGATTAAGGCATGCTTCGATGCAATGGAACGGACAGTGGCAAGGATACAACACAAGCTCCCTATCCTGCGAAGATCAAGAGAATAGAGAATGAGCAAACATTACTCCCTGCTGATGAATTTTAGACTTTCATGGATCAGTTAAAGCTCAAGATGGAGTCTTATATTAAAAATGGAGAGGTGAGTAAGAAGTTAAAGTTTTACAGAGACAGTAAAGATTATACATCTGGTTACATATATGCCTGGCAAAAAGCAGAAGAAGGCCACCAGGAAATACACTTCATAAGCCTCATTAGCCAGGAAAAATAATAGGTGGCTCCTCTCAGTCAGGTAGTGAAGGTGGCTCAAGTGATGAGCCTTCATCCTAGAGGGATGTCGCTCCCAGACACCAACAAAAAGACAATGAGGTGGCAAGAGAGTCAAATGTAGGTGCAAACGGGCATCTGAGACAGAATAGAAATCCAGTCCGCAATCGGTTGTGAACAATTCCTTGTATTCTCTACCTGAGAAAGAAACTAAGGCCCTAAGTCATGGTTTGTCATTTTGCCCTACCCAATTTCTGGACTTCTTTCAAATAGAATAGAAGTTTTACCATTTTTTAAAGTCTTCAAGCTTAATGGTGTTCTGTGGAGTATTAAAAAAAAAAGGCGTCACTTACTTGGGGCCTCCTGCAGCTATTAAGTCCCAGGCCATCACTGAAGCCCCCTCTGTTCATTGCCGCCGGTGACCTGCTAATTGTTTGTCTAACTAGATGAATAGCACTGCGGCTGCATGGCCATGGCAGTGCGCATCCTCGCTCTCGTGCATGTCATTGAGAGCTTACTGCGCAAGCGCAGTACATGAAAACTTTGTTCTGTGCCTGCACAGTAAGCTCCCTATGATGCAAGCAAGAGCAAGGACGCACACAGCCATGGCAGTGCAGACGCAGTGCTATTCATCTAGTTAGACGAATAATTAGTAGGTCACCGGTGGCGACGAACGGAGGGGGCTTTAGTGACCCGGTGGGTCTTAATAGCTGCAGGGGCGCAATAGAAGCCCCAGGTAAGTGATGCTTTTTGGGGGGGTTTATACCCTACTGAACCCCTTTAAGGTATTTTTTGCCAAAAACCTTATACCAACAAGGGTTACTAAATCGGATGATAGCCAACTATGCTTTAAGGACTTTTTTTGAGAAACAAAAGCTTGTTTATACCACCAAGCAATCCAGCCATTGAGTTGTTTTCTTTCTGTGTGATGGAAGACATTAAGAAATTGGATACCAAGACCGGACATTCCAAGATCAAATTTAATCTAAGCCAACAAAAAAAGGCAAGCTCTAAATTACAGCAAAACATGACTATTACCATTCATGCAGCTGATAAAGGGAATGTAGTGGTTATCCTAGATACAGAGCATTTTAATGAGGAAATACTTAGCCAACTCATTCAAGATGATGTCTATCTAAATCAGATGTGATCCACTGTCAAGTAGTGTTCTGGATCAGGTACTTAGTAAAGAAATGATTGACAACGAACTTAGAAAATTCCTTAAAAGGATCACCCTGCTACCCCACATTTTACACTCTTCCCAAAATCCATGAGAGTCCACGATCGACCAATTGTCACCGGCATGGATTCTGTTTTTGTTCCATTGGCTTTATTTTTGGACAAGTCTCTTCAGCCTTATGTTGTCATGCTGTGTTCCTGCTTGAGAGACACTTTGATGTTTCTAGAATTGCTGTCCTTGATTAGGCAGTGTACTTGGTCACATCGGATGTTAAGACCCTCTACATCTCCATCCCACATGATGGAGGTATAGAGGCGGTTGATTGGTTCTTACTCACCTGGTATGATCTCTATCCTCCACAGAGAAAGTTTGTGATTGTGCATTATTTTGGAAGAGAATGACTTATTATAAGGCATGTTTTACAAACAATTAAGGGGCACATCCAATGTGGCCCCCTTCTACCCAAATCTTTTCATGGGCCTCTATCAGGAGGCATTTGTATATCACTTCCTCTGGCAGGCTTTGCGCTGGTGGAGCTACACTGACAATATTTTTTTTGCCTTTAGAGGAAGTATCAGTTGGAGAATTAGTCTTTCATTGTACAATGCCCCACTATCAGGTTGACAGCCCATGTGAAGCTAGAACTGATCCCTTCTTTAGATCCCTTGGTCATACAACATCAGGATGGGTTTATCATGTATTAGTATATTAAACCCACCAACAGAAATTCCCTACTACTGTAGAGTCTTCTAGCTTTTATCCAAGGTCGGTTAGGGAACAAATTCCAGGTGGGCAGTTGGCTAGAGTTTCCAAAACTGGGTCAAATCCTGATAAGTGTAAGCAGCACCTATTAGAAATGGAAAAAAATAAGGCAGAGGGGCTATCTGGAGTACACTTTGAAAAGAGAGGTCCGGAGACACAGGCGTCCCTGCAAACCACGAATCCCCTTTGATCCTACTTACAATGCCTGCAGCTTAAGGTCCATTGTTAGGAAACATTGGGACCTCTTGCAACAATCCTTCCGTCAAGTTGTGGGATTCATACATCATACCCTTCTTTCATTTCAGAGGACACCCACTGTAAAAGATAAAGTTGAGCAGACTAAGAGGGATCTTGACCTTCCTCCAAGGGACCATACAAGCAAAAAGGGTACATTTCTGTGCATGAGTTGCCAAGCATGTGGCAACATTTTGGCCTTGCTTATGTTGATATGACCACTCAGCATTTGCGTGATCATCTCTCCTTGCACAAGTCTGCAATAAGAAATGGTGACTGTGAACAAGCAGATGCACATTTTGACATGTACAGACATACTGGGCTAGATTCACTAAGACAAATAGCACACCTTATCAAAGTTAACACGTCTTATCAGAGTAGCCTAGCACACTTATGCCTGGTAATTGGCAATGACGAGAGCTCAACTCATCCTTCCCTGAGCCCCTGCGGGTTCATAGCGCTCACTATGCTACTCTGATAAGGCGTATTAACTTTGATAAGGCGTGCTAACTTTGATAAGGCCTGCTATTTGTCTTAGTAAATCGAGCCCACTGTGTTCAAGTTGAAAGTGCAGGTCATTGATGGGGTGCAACAATCTCCTAGGGGTGGGGACAGATGTAAAAACTTACTGAAACGTGAGACAGGTTGGATTATATGGCTGGGAACGTTAGGCAGAGAGGGTTTTAAACAGAGCAATATGATTTGTCTTTTGTATCTAGTTTGATGTTTGTTAGTGGTAGATCTGTGTAGCATTAGTCAGGATGTTTGTTAGATAGACATATATAGAGGGGGCATACCTAGGTTTAGTTTTTAGGGATGTGTTGACTACTGAGTTATATATGCATCGGCCTTATTTTGATATTTCTTATTGCTGTTGTTATGTATACTGGCGGACTACTTGAAGTCCACTCTTTTGACTATGGATGAACATGCACTTCCCTTAGTTATTTTTTTATTGCACGTGTCCCCTGCTGTTTACATTTGGGGACTAGGCTTGCATTTTTACCTCTTTTCCTCCTTTTTTGTTCCTTCAATTGCTTTGTGTATTTTACAGCAGGTGCTCTTCTTACAGCCACTGATGTGTGCACATGTTGAAATGTCCAGGCGGCACGTTACACTGTATTCTTAAAGGAACACTATCAATTAAACATTTTTTTTCAATTTTTCAATCAAAGATAGGAAAAGTTTGGGAAGTGCTCCTAAGTATTGGTGTATACATTTCACTGCTTACCTCTTTGTTTACTGTTATCAAATTCCTTTCACCCTTTACTGATGCCCAAGCTGAGCAAGGTGACGGACCAGTAAATTCTGAGGGGAGGTAGAATCCCTCTCCTTACATCTGTTAACCCTGTGTGTGAGAAAGCTCTCACTAGCTTAAGTGCAGCTGCTTGTGTGTCTGAATGACCTGTCTGCATGGAGAGCAGAGAAAATGTATCTTGTCATAATTGTGAGTGAAACCCAAGGCTTTTCCTCTAACTTTGTATTCTCACATGCAAAGAACAGCACTGGTCGTGTAATACTGAATTGTTCAAACACAGCTACAAAACCACAGACAAGGTGATTATGGTGTATAACACCGCATAGAATAACAGTGCGCACTGTGAGGACATTGCCCATTTCCCTTATAGGGATTTTATTATTATTATAATATATTTTAGTAATGTGTAATAAAAGTTATATTTTATTGCCGAAGCCCATGTTGTCAGTATAGTTTACTGGAATTGCATCCCAGTAGCTACTTTTCAGACAACTTATAGTGGGTTATTCGAGTATTTGGTCAAATTACCTTTAGAATAAATCTTTACTGAAGAGATGACATGTAATGACTAGAGATGGCCCGAACCTCCGATTTTTGGTTCGCGAACGTCCGTAAAAGTTCGGTTCGTGCGAAGTTTCACGAACCTCAATAGACTTCAATGGGGAGGCGAATTTTGAAATTTAGAAAAATGTATGCTGGCTACAAAAGTGATGCAAAAGATGTTTCAAGGGGTCTAACACCTGGAGGGGGGCATGGCGGAGTGAGATAGATGCCAAAAGTCCTGGGAAAAAATCAGGATTGGACGCAAAGCAGTGTTTTAAGGGCAGAAATCACATTGAATGCTAAATTGCAGGCCTAAAGTGCTTTAAAACATCTTGCATGTGTATACATCAATCAGGGAGTGTAATTAGAGTACTGCTTCACACTGACACACCAAACTCACTGTGTAACGTACCGCAAACAGCTGTTTGTGTTGTGACGGCCGTGCTGGACTGGTGCGCACCATGGCCAGAGTGCAGGCCGTGGAGGTTTTCAAGCCCATATGGGCTGAGGTAGCTGAATGACAAAACAGTGACTGTCCAGCTGATCAAATTTGGTCTGTCCACAATGAAGCAACGACCTTATTATTTTCGGTGTGCCCACCCCCCGAGACACTCATATAGCCGGCGGTCATTGCATCATTGTGATACGAATTGGCACACGTACATGCCTTTTGTTTTGTTGTTGCAGCTGCAGTGCAGCCAGAAAAATTAGGCAGGCATGTACAGAAAGCACCAGAAAAATTATTATAGCAGCCACTGCTAGCAGCGGCCTTAAAAATTCATGAATCCATCTGGAGTCCTGGACCCTGTTGGTGTTGATGGAGAAGGCAGTCAAGTGGCCTGTGGGCAGAGGTGCTGTGAGGGGAGCGATTTAGTCTTGGGGCAGGCAGTCACACGGCGTGCAGGCAGAGATGCTGTGTGTGGAGACTGACTTAGTCTTGGGGCAGGCAGTAGGCCTCCGGGATCCATGCCTCATTCATTTTGATAAAGGTCAGGTACTGAACACTTTTGTGACTTAGGCGACTTCTCTTCTCAGTGACAATGCCTCCAGCTGAGCTGAAGGTCCTTTCTGATAGGACGCTTGAGGCAGGGCAAGACAGAAGTTGGATTGCAAATTGTGATAGCTCTGGCCACAGGTCAAGCCTGCGCACCCAATAGTCCAAGGGTTCATCGCTGCTCACAGTGTCTACATCCACACTTAAGGCCAGGTAGTCAGCTACCTGCTGGTCCAGGCATTGGTGGAGGGTGGATCCGGAAGTGCAAAGGTGAGGCGTTGGACTAAAGAATGTCCGCATGTCTGACATCACCATGAGATCACTGGAGCATCCTGTCCTTGCCTGCGTGGACATGGGAGAAGGATTACTGGCAGTGGTACCTTTATTCCATTGTGCTGTGACATCACTCTTAAACGTACTGTAAAGCATAGTTGCCAGCTTGTTCTGCAAGTGCTGTATCCTTTTTGTCTTCAGGTGAGTTGGTAACATGTCCACCACTTTGTGCCTATACTGAGGGTCTAGTAGCATGGCCAAACTGTACAGCTCATTCCCCTTGAGTTTTTTTTATACGGGGGTCCTTCAACAGGCTGAACAGCATGAAAGACACCATCTGCACAAAGTTGGATGCAGACGTACTATCCATCTCCTCTTCCTCTTCCTCAGTGACGTCAGGTAAGTCCTCCTCCTCCCTCCAGCCACGAACAATGCCACAGGAACATTGAGCAACACAAGCCCCCTGCAACGCCTGCTGCGGTTGTTCTTCTACCACCGTCTCCTCCTCCTCCTCCAAAGAAACACCTTCCTCATCATCCGAGTCTGACTCCTTTTCCCCACACAACTCTTCCTCCTCCTCCCCCCTCTGTGCTGCCGCAGGTATTGAGGAAACATCTGGTTCTGATGAAAATTGCTCCCACAACTGTTCCTCCCGTAACTGTTTCTCTTCACACTCCTCCACAGCTTGATCCACCACTCTACGTACGGCACGCTCCAGGAAGTAATGCGTATGGGATCAAGTCGCTGATGGTGCCCTTACTGCGACTCACCAGGTTGGTCACCTCCTCAAACGGCCGCATGAGCCTGCATGCATTTCGCATGATGGCCGTTGTTGGGCCAGAACATCCCCATCTCCCCAGATTGTGTCCTTCTACTGAAATTGTAGAGGTACTGGGTGACGGCTTTCTCCTGTTCTAGCAAGCGAGAAAACATAGGGAGGGTCGAATTCCAGCGAGTCGGGCTATCGCAAATGAGGCTATCGCAAATCACCGGCAACTTGTTTCTCCTCTGAATCTTGGCAAAGTGTGCCATGGCTGTGTAAGACTGCCTGAAATGCCCACACAACTTCATGGCCTGCTTCAGGACATCCTCTAAGCCTGGGTACTTTGACACAAATCTTTGAATAACTAGATTCAGCACATGTGCCATGCAGGGTACATGTGTCATCTTTCCCAAATTCAACGCGGAAATGAGATTGCTGCCGTTGTCACACACCGATCTCCAGCTGGTGCAGGGTCAGCCACTGATCCACCTGTTTGTTAAGAGCAGCCAAGAGAGCTGCTCCAGTGTGACTCTCTGCTTTGAGGCAAGATGTCTAAGATGGCATGACACCGTAGTACCTGGCATGCAGCATAGGCCCTGGGGAGCTGGGGCTGTGTAGCTTTAGAGGAGATCGCAGCACCAGTAGAGTTGAACTGACACTCAGCCAAGGAGAAGGAGGATGATGACAGCGAAGAGGATGTCGCAGGAGGATAGGAGGTGGCAGAAGGCCTGCCTGCAAGCCGTGGAGGTGTCACAAGTTGGTCCGCTGCACAGCCATGTACTCCCTGCTTGCCATCGGTCACCAGGTTGACCCAATGGGCTGTGTAAGTAATGTACCTGCCCTGACCGTGCTTGGCAGACCAGGAATCCGTGGCACTGGTCAGGTGGACCCTTGACCCAATGCTGTGTACCAGAGATGACACTACTTGCCTCTCATCTTCACGGTACAATTTGGGTATCGCCTTTTTAGAGAAATAATTGCAGCCTGGCATCTTCCACTGTGGTGTCCCAATGGCCAGGGGCGTCTGTGTCATTAGGCAACTATAGATTTTTGCCTATGGCGCCGTTGGTGGTAGTGGGCGCTCTCTCGCCGCTCTGTGCGTGTTTTTTTTTTTTTCTCTTTCAGCCAGGTCGGCGCCGGCTGTGACAGGCAGCTCGGCCTGTGCCCGGCGCTGCCTACTGGTCCGCCCCCTTTCTCTCCTCCTCAGAGCGAGCAGCACGCACGTTAGGTATTATGTGCGATGCCGCCGCCTACTGGTCCGCCCCCTCTACCCACCCCCTCTCTGTACAGAGCGTGCGATCGTCGCACGCTAGTTTGACACGTCGGCGCCGCCCCTACCTCCGCCCCCCGCCTGTCACACGTGGTCGCCGCCGCTGCAGATAGATCGTCGGTCGGGGAGAGGAGTCTTCTGCAGGTGAGTAAATACTTTTCTTTTTACAGGTTTAGTGAAACGCTGCCCGCATTAGGATAATTTTCTGGGGAACGCTGGCCACATTACGATTATTTCCTGGGAAATGCTGGCCACATACGATTATTTCCTGGGGAACGCTGGCCACATGACGATTATTTCCTGGGGAACGCTGGCCACATACGATTATTTTCTGGGGAACGCTGCCACATTAAGATTATTTCCTGGGGAATGCTGGCAACATTACGATTATTTCCTGGGGAACGCTGGCCACATTACGATTATTTCGTGGGGAACGCTGGCAACATTACGATTATTTCCTGGGGAACGCTGGCCACATACGATTATTTCCTGGGGAACGCTGGCCACATTACGATTATTTCCTGGGGAACGCTGGCCACATTACGATTATTTCCTGGGGAACGCTGCCGCATTACGATTATTTCCTGGGGAACGCTGGCAACATTACGATTATTTCCTGGGGAACGCTGGCCACATACAATTATTTTCTGGGGAATACTGGCCACATTAAGATTATTTCCTGGGGAACGCTGGCAACATTACGATTATTTCCTGGGGAACGTTGGCCACATACGATTATTTCCTGGGGAACGCTGGCCACATTACGATTATTTCCTGGGGAACGCTGCCGCATTACGATTATTTCCTGGGGAACGATGGCCACTTTATGATTTATTATCTGGTGAACGCTTGCCACATTACGATTATTTTCTGGTGAACGCTGGCCACATTACGATTATTTCCTGGTGAACGCTGGCCACATTACGATAATTTTCTGGAAACGCTGCCGCATTACGATTATTTTATGGTGAATGCTGGCCACATTACGATTATTTTATGGCGAATCATTGCTGCGTTATGATTATTTTCTGGTGAAAGATTGCCGCATTACTTTTATCTCATGAAGAAACATTGCTGCGTTACGATTCTTTTCATCAGGGGGGCAACCCAGGGGGGGGGGGGGGGCGCCACAGGTTTTCTCGCCTGGAGCGACAAAATGGCTAGAGACGCCCCTGCCAATGGCCACAAATTTACGGAAGGCTTCAGAGTCCACCAGCTGGTATGGTAACAGCTGGCGAGCTAACAGTTCCGCCAAGCCAGCTGTCTGATGCCGGGCAAGAGGGTGACTGGCAGAAATTGGCTTCTTCCGCTCAAAGATTTCCTTCACAGACACCTGTCTGCTGTGGGCAGAGGAGCAGGAACTGCTCAAGGTCAGAGGTGGAGTGGAGGAGGGTGGCTGTGAAGGTGCAAGGGAGAAAGGTGCTGAAGATGATGCACCTGAAGGAGGAAGAGGAGAAAGAGGGTGGCTTTGCTTTTGTGTGCTGCTTTTGCTCAGGAGCTCTTCCCATTGCAGTTTGTGCATTTTCTCCATGTGCCTTCATAAGGCACTTGTCCCTACATGGGTGTTGGCCTTTCCACGGCTCAATTTTTGGAGGCAGAGAGAACAGATGGTATTGCTCTGATCTGAGGCAGACACATTAAAAAAATGTCCAAACCGCTGATCCCCCTGGGGTGATGGCACTATGGTGGCATCAGCAGCTGACGTTGAAGGGCATGTTGGCTGGCTGTACATAGGAGCATTACATGGCTGCAGAAGTGGCCTGTCATGGCTCTAAAAGTGAAACAACTTGCAATTTTAGCTATAAGATGACATGAAAAACATTTGCTTGTTGTGACAATTTAAACACAAACAAAACAACAGTCAGCCTTGGTAACTGGATGAGCCATGAATCTATAATCATGTGTACACTAAGCTACATACTTTAATTTTTTTACTTTACTTCCTTTGCAGTGGTTGCTCTATATTCTAAGACAGACACAAGATAAATCACAAACCTACCCTTATAAAGGAACTGTGTTATAACACTTGCATATAAATTAAGTTGTGTACTCACTAATATTAGTGGTAGCACTAACTTGTTGTGGTAATATATAGTTATAATGACCAGCAAATTACCTAACCCTGTGAACTTTATCAGCTGAACCGCCTGATTAAATGTTGTAAGATTACAGTTACAGTTACATTTAAATGACAACAGTGGTCCCCTAGTGCGAGTAAGTACATCTTAAGTGCCCCTTCTATTTCTATATCTATATCTATATATATATATATATATATATATATATATATATATATATATATATATATATATTGGAATGACTGAAATGAAATCCTGGGTTTACAGTATAGCTATAATGCACTGCTTAATATGTTGGTGCTACAATAAATAATAATAATAAGATACAAAAATAAATAATAATAACAATACTGCCTGTTTTAATATGCTACAAAGTAAGAATGGACAGAAAAAAGTGGTTGTATAGTAATCCTGTGGAGAAAGCAGCATTGTTTTGCAATGTCAGGTCTAATATGCTGCAACATGAACACTGGGAGACGCACGCTGAAGCCTCCATTCCACTTGGTTCTGCTAGGCAAGTGCTGTTAAAACAGCACAAGAGATATGGGTGCAGCCAGCGCCATCATAGGCCCTAATAGGAATTCCAGCTATAGCAGCACTCAGTGAGTAACTTCGGCGCCGTCAGAAGACAGAGCTTAAGTTACTTTTAAAACACTGTAGTAATAGCTGGAAGCCGAATTACATAATTCCCTACCATAAACGGCAACAAGGAGGGGGAATAGTAATTAATGCCATTGGGACTTCTGCAGAAGCAGGGTAAGCCGTATGTCGGCTTTATCCTGAGCCCAAGTCTCCTGGTGGCTGATTCATAGGTACACCTGCCAGGCAACTTCAGGCAGAAGTCGCTTATTTTCCCTGACATAAAACCCACAGACAAGTAACGTGCCTCTTGCTTCCAATTGTGATGATTTTGCCATTTGGGAGCTTGCAAAATAAATGAGAGACATACGAATATGAGATCCTACTTTCCAATCCATGAGATACCAGCCAACAGTATACTTGTGCCTTTAAAGAGAACCAGAGACGAAGCACCCTCATGTATTTTACCATATATATCAATGGGAACATGACAGTAAACACCTACCCTGCTCTCCGTTTTATTCTTCTCTGCTAAATCTGCCTGTTATCAGCCCTGATAAGAATCCCCGACTGAGCATTTAGTCTATCTTTTCCCGGAATGATTTCAGCTGACGCGCCTTCTGCAAGCATAAAGGTCCTGTCTCCACGCGCGCCCACGCGAGACAGTCCTCCCGTGAGTCAAAGAACCGACCATTCCCGGCGTGCCAGACACCGAGGGAACGGAGAATGCTTGTGAGCCAGGGAAGGAATCGGCTGCAGACACCCCCTGCATGTCGGCAGCCGCTGAGATACTAGTTGTTACAAAAGCCCCCCTACAGGGGAGCAATAAGAAAATTGTATGATTAATTATTGTTATTGCAAGTAACATGTATTACTGTGATGGCTGTGTCAGCTTTCATCTGTTCTAGCTATATGTGTATTCTCTTAAATATGTTTTATGTGTTTATAACAAAATATAAGTTTTAATTACTAGATGCTCTGGCTCAAAACTCTTTTTAGAACCTCTGAATACATTGTAAAGCTGGTTGTCTCCAAAAGCCCTCAATATCCATATCAAGATTGATATCTTATAAGGGCTAAAGGGACATACCTATATATAATTTCATTTTAATAACACTATTGACCAGAACCTGTTGGTCCATCTGTACTTAGGGCATTTGAATCAGATGCTGCAATACTAAATACAGAACAAGAAGCCTTGCGACAAAAAAATTAGAGGTAATTTAAAGATATGTTGTGAGTCAAGTGGCACTGCTGCTTTAGGTCTGCTCTAATACACTGCATTTGCAAATGTAGTACATGGAGTAAATGTAGAAAACATAGTACATAGAGCCTCATAGCACAGAGTAACAATGATAAATATGATGTTGATAAATAGTGAAAAGTAGTTTAGAGTTATCCTCTGTGTACAAGCACAACTACTACTCAGTGCCTGGTCTAATATGCTTCAAATGAAATTGTAAAATCAACCACAAAGCAAAATGCAATAAACAATAAGAGTGGTTTACATCACGGGCTTGATTCACAAAAGAGTGCTAACTGTTAGCATGGCAGTTTTCGTGCGAATTTTCGCATTGCGCGCGATCGCAAATTTTCGCGTGAAACGCTAACGTTTTCGCGCAAACGTGAATTTTCCTGCGAAAACGATATCGTGCAATGCGGAAATTCACACGAAAACTACCGTGCTAACAGTTAGCACTCTTTTGTGAATCAAGCCCCACATGTTCAAGTAATAGTCCCTGGCAGACAGACCCTGTTTGTACTAAGTTCTAACAGGATCCTACAAATGTTGTAGATTGTGAGTCCCACACAGCAATATAAGTCAATTGGTTTGACCTCTAAAACATACTATATATATATTACCACAGCAATGGTCTGTCAAGCTGCACCATCAGGCAAATTCAATGCCTACAAAATGAATAGATGGGCACAAATAGTAGTTAACCCATTCAGGTTCCGTCTATTTCACGTGAGAAATGTTCACCTCCCATTCATTAGCCTATAACTTTATCACTACTTATCACAATGCACTGATCTATATCTTGTTTTTTCCGCCACCAATTAGGCTTTGTTTGGGGGGTACATTTTGCTAAGAGCCACTTTACTGTAAATGCATTTTAACAGGAAGAATAAGAAGAATAAGAAAAAAATGGAAAAATTCATTATTTCTCAGTTTTTAGCCATTATAGTTTTAAAATAATACATGCCTCCATAATTAAAACTCACGTATTGTATTTGCCCATATGTCCCGGTTATTACACCGTTACAATTATGTCCCTATCACAATGTATGGCGACAATATTTTATTTGGAAATAAAGGTGCATTTTTTCCATTTTGCATCTATCACTATTTACAAGTTTAAAATAAAAAAAATATAGAAATATTTCATCTTTACATTGATATTTAAAAAGTTTAGACCCTTAGGTAAATATTTACTTTTTTTTTTTTTTATTGTAATGGTTTTATTTTTTATAGTAAACATTTTATTTGGGTAGTTTTGGGAGGGTGGGAGGTAAACAATAGATTTATAATGTAAATGTGTGTTAATTTGTATTTTTTTTTTCTTACAGGTGTAGTATTACTTTTTGGCCACAAGATGGCGGCCATGAGTTTGTTTACATGACGTCACTCTAACACATGCTTAGAGTGACTCATCGGAGAGAGAACGGCCAGAAAAGGCGCAGCTTCCGAGAGAAGCTGTTGCTTTTTCAGCGGGGGAGAGGAATCAATGATCGGGCACCATAGCCCGATACATTGATTCCCTGGCTACCGAATCCGTGGCCGGGAGTGCGCGTGCACGCGCGCGATCGGCCGCGGGAGCGCGCGGTAGCGCGCATGGTTCCTGGACGTAGAAACTACGTCCAGGAACCAAAATAGGTTAATGTCCAATGGGATACCTCTCACTACAAACAAGGTGTCCAAAATCCATATAAGGCAACATGTTTCTCCCCCTCAGAGGCTTCCACGCCCCTCCCCTTCCTCCATTTCTGATTGGCTACTTTAAAGTCCCAGGGCTTCATTAGATAGTTAACTGAATTTTCTTACAAATAACACTGTACAAATCAATTGTTCCTAAATTGCAGAAAGGATATTTAGAGGGGAAAAAAGCACTTTTATTTGAACATGAGCAGCAACACAGTGAAACAATGTCCTCAGGCTGCTTCCCTCGTCCTGTTTTGGAACTGGAGAGAATGTGACAAAACAACTTTAAGTGAAAAAAGTTGTGTTTTATTTTTTTTAACTCCATAGTAAGATACACATAACAAAAGGAAATAGCCTACTGACAATCTTCCTTTGGGACTGGAGAGAAAACAACTGTAAGAAGAGTAAGCTGTGATTTATTTATTTGTTTATGTTTTGTAGCTTGGGACAAAAGGCACTCACAGTCTGATAATCTGACTTTGGAGCTAAAATATGTTAAAACAACTTTGAGGACAAGATGGTTATTGTCCAGAATTGTGAGGAAGACACAAGCAAACTGTGGTCTTCCTTTGGAACAAAAGATAATGCAAAAGAGAATGGAACAAGAGAAGGCAACTACATAACTGTGGTTATTAAAATTATAATTACCGGTACTCCCAGAATAGTGAACTTATTTTGTCTTTTTTTGTTTTTTAATTGCAGCAATGACAGGGATGAAAGAAAAACTCTGTAAACTCTATCAGTCTTACTCACTGTCTGGTCTAACATGGTCTAAATGAAGTGGAATAACTCTTGAAGCACACGGCAATGAAACAGTGACACTGAACTTGGAACTTAGATAAACCGTCTGATAATTGGCAGCAGTTTGTCCTTGTCTTCTCTAATATATCTAAAGCGCAGTTGAATATGCTCTAGAGCTGTTAAGGCTGCACTGGAAGTAAAAATAGTGATCACAATGGAGCCCTGCTCATGAGACGGCACATATGACAAGATATGTTTACTGAAATAAGTTGAAACAGTGGATAGGTGGAAAAACTAATCACTGAATTAAAAAGACACTGAAGCGAAAAAAAAATATGATATCATGAATTGGTTGTGTAATATGGGTAATTACTAGAACATTGGTAGCAAAAAAATATTCTCATATTTTTATTTTCAGTTATACAGCTTTTTTTTTTTTTTTAGAACATTGCATCATTCTCTAATACTTGCAGTTTACACATTACTCATGATTCTAAAAGTTTTTGCAGAACAGGCAGTGAACTTTTGACCTGTCCTGAACTGTTCTCTGCAAAAGAAAAACACAATACAGCTGAGATAACCTAATCAGAAGTCAGAGCTCTCCACAACTTTCAAAGTTGCAGAGCTCAATGGCTATTTGCATAGATAACAACTGGAGTTTCTTAACTCTTTCTGTACTGGAAACAAATATTAGACTTATGTCTCTGCTCCTAATGCTTTATTTCTTAGCTGTACTACACAACCAACTCATTATATCATACTTTTTTTTCACTTCAGTGTTTCTTTAACTATCTAACTAATACATATTAAAATACAAGGGTGTGATAAATGTACACAAACAAGGCAGAGGAGCACAATCAAGAGAAAAAAGAGATTAGCAACATGGTGGAGAAAATGTGAACAGTCTTTACATTTCAGAATATATTCTCCCATGTATACTTGATCAGGGAACGGGGCATCACCCCTATAGCTTTGTATTGCTCAATGCCATGCAAAGCTCGGCAGTCATCAGTAGCATGCCACAGCTGCCTGCTCCAAGCTCCACCCACGCCCCCCTCCCGTCTGTTCAACTGAGAAAAGAACAAACATTTTGAATTACAATGCCAAATGATAGATCAGTCTAAAACAGAATTTTTGATAATTTTTGATTCATTTTGTTTTTATCAAACCAAATATTAAGTAGTGTATGGCCACCTCCACAGTCATGATATATTTTTGTAAACAGTTTAGGTATGTCTATAAATGGCCATGGCTAAAATTCCCACATTAAATAATGTTTTTGAAATTAGAAATTGTGTATTATGGGTTTTCTGAAGTATATGCTAAAAATGAACCCCTTCCTTCACAGGTAATTTAAATGTACATGCTTAGTCAAAATTTGTCTCTAAAAACAAACTTTCACTTTAATCACCATGAATGGATAATTACAATGATTGGACCACAGTGATTGGTGTTCAACCTCTTAATGATCTAAGCTGCAACAAAGCTTCAGAGATAGGTGTGCACACAAATGCACATGTGCACTATGTATGGGATTAGTAAATGAATGTTTTCTTATCACTGGAGATTAGAGATGTCGGCGAACGGATCCCGAACTGTTTGCTGGCGAACACCTCACCCTGTACTACTTCCGGGTCGCTCTGACCCGGAGTAGTACGGCTGCGCTGGCCCGGCGGTGTGCGTCCTAGATCGTGCTCCTGTTGCCGGGCACTTTCTGCGCATGTGCGTGACATCATGAGTGACTTCACGCTCATGCGCAGAGAGTGCCCAGCAACAGGCGCGCGATGAAGGACGCACACCACCGGGCCAGCGCAGCCGTACTACTCAGGGTCATAGCGACCCGGAAATAGTACAGGCACATCTCTACTGGAGATGTGCTGTAAGAGGGTTAATTTAGTATGCAGCAGTAGAAAATGGTTAAACTGTTTATATTAACAATAAACATATTTTTTCCCTACAATGTTTCTTAAAATGTAAAACCAGGCCCAGTCCGCCCATGATGCCAAGTGAGGCAACTTCTTCAGGCGGAAGAAGTCTGGGGGAAGCACCAGACAGAAACAGGAAGTGAAGAGAATGCCTGGCCAATCTATACTGGGGCAACTGTACCTAGGTAACATATACTGGATACAACTGTACCTAGCTACCAATACTGGGGGCACCTATACCTGGCTACCAACCTACTGTATACTAAGAGTGTTTTTTTTGGGGGGAGGGGGGGGGGAGCACACCGCAGCCGCAGCTATAATGTATGGTGCAAATTGTAGGGGGCTGTGCGATCATTTCAATTTGGGGGGTGCATCTTCACAAGTTTGCCTCAGGCAGCCAAAAGTCTAGAACCGGCCCTGAATGAAACACATTCTCTGAGTATTAACATTAATTCAGTATTAATTAAAGCTTTCTTCACATAATCATTCCAAGCCTATACTGTTCTGTGATACTAATGTGTGAAGTGTATTATTATTACTATTTTTTTTTTTTAAATAAGGAGGCCTGTACATTTAAATCTATACTTGTGTAAGCTGTGTTAATTAGGGGTAATCAATATGTAACACATGAAACAGGAACAATTTATGTAATCAGCTTTTGGGAATATATAGCCCTTTGGTGCTTTAATATTAAAACTTACAAAGGAAAAAGAAAGAAAAAAAACAACTTCTCCAAAAAGACTAATTACATTGCATTAAAACCATATAGAAGAGTGAAACCGTATATTTGAAAACTGCAATGCAGCATTAATACAGAAAGTGTATGTTTCTTGGATTCGAAGACTGTATTTCTTGGTGTGTAGACAAAAATATGTTTTTGTTCTGTTAGAATCATTTCACACATTCCTCCTGGAATATCTCAATAATTATACAACAACTTTTTTTCTATATATTGCTCTTTTCCTGAACCTTTGGATTAGACACTCAGGTTTCATTAAATATGATGTTGCAAATAGCCGAGAGCAATAATCAATAGCAAGCTATACTCAATGCAATTTGCTGTGTTTCTGTGTTTAGGAAGGAGAAAGTGAGACCAGCTCAATTAAAATTACCTGAATTGCTAAGTGCGAGGGGACAGAAGTAACAGCCTAAGGCCTCCTTAGATCCAAAATCTGAAATTAAATTATATTAGACAACACAATCTGGGAAGACTGAGTATATCATTTTGAAGGATGACTATCTTCTAAACTTGTAAGCCCTCTGGCTGTTTACAAGGTAGAATCACCTTGCTAAACAGAGATTAGGCAATTTGCTGCCTAGGAGTGAGTAAATCCATAGACATCTTAATCAAGATGTCTTTCTAGAGTTTGCTAAATATATGTTGCAGTATGTGGAGTGATGTAGAGGGAGGGGAGCACACATGCTCTATAGTGTAAGTTCAATAATTTATATTTTGCCCAAGCTGAAATAATAACAATAATAATATTATAAATACAAATAATATTACTATTTTTGTATTATTATTATTATTATGATTTACATTACTCACCTTTATCATAACAATAACACATTCTTCCTTATGGAACACAGCCCTGGGCAGGGATACCCATACTGTTTCCATAACAGTGAACATTAATATATTCTAATGTGATGGTGGGGCAGCAATATCGATAGTTCAGTTATACTGACCACTGGTCTTGAAATGGCTTTATAGCTAAATAATATTCCTGATAAATGTAAAATCATGCAGAGCTTGTCAGGTAAAACAACCGAGACTAAAGACAGATGGAGAGACCACTGCATGTATAAAGTGGTCTCTGATTACACTGAGAAAGGTCAAATTTCTTCTTTGTGTAAGTGGACCAAAGAAAAAATAATCATTTTCAGTATAACGTAGCTTACATATTACTATGGTTCCTTGTATAATTCATACCAGGAAAAACAAGTGTTAAACTAAACAAATTAGCTTATGATCTGAGTATTGATTACAAATTTCTCTTAGAAATATATATACAGTGGGATGCAAAAGTTTGGGCAACCTTGTTAATCGCCATGATTTTCCTGTATAAATCGTTGGTTGTTACGATAAAAAATGTCAGTTAAATATATCATATAGGAGACACACACATACAGTGAGATTTGAGAAGTGAAATTAAGTTTATTGGATTTACAGAAAGCGTGCAATAATTGTTTAAACAAAATTAGGCAGGTGCATAAATTTGGGTACCACAAAAAATAAATGAAATGAATATTTAGTAGATCCTCATTTTGCACAAATTACAGCCTGTAAACACTTCCTGTAGGTTCCAAAGAGAGTCTGGATTCTGGTTGAAGATATTTTGGACCATTCCTCTTTACAAAACATCTCCAGATCATTTAGGTTTGATGGCTTCCGAGCATGGACAGCTCTCTTTAACTCACACCAGTTATATTTACGTCGGGGGACTGAGATGGCCATTCCAGAATGTTGTACTTGTTCCTCTGCATGAATACCTTAGTGGATTTTGAGCAGTGTTTAGGGTCATTGTCTTTCTTGTTTAAAGACCCAGCCACAGTGTAGCTTCAGCTTTGTCCCTGATTCCTGGACATTGGTCTCCAGAATCTGGTGATACTAAGTGGAATCCATGCGACCCTCAACTTTGACAAGATTCCCAGTCCTTGCATTGGCCACACAGCTCCCCAGCATGATGGAATCACCACCATATTTTACTGTAGGTAGCAGGTGTTTTTCTTGGAAAGCTGTGTTCTTTTTCCTCCAAGCATAACGCCCTCTTGTTATGCCCAAATAACTCAATTTTAGTTTCATCAGTCAGCACCTTATTCCAAAATGATGCTGGCTTGTTCAAATGTGCTTTAGCATACCTCAAGTGGCTCTGTTTATGCTGTGGGCTTCCTCTGCATCACTCTTGCATACAGCATCTCCTTGTGTAAAATGCGCCGAATGGTTGAACAATGCACAGTGATGCCATCTGCAGCAAACTGATAATGTAGGTCTTTGGTGCTGGTCTGTGGGTTGACTCTGACTGTTCTCATCATTCGTCACTTCTGTCTTTGAGTCTTAACTTGAACTGGGCCGGTGGTCTTCCGTTTCCTCAATATGTTCTTAATTGTGGAAACAGACAGCTGAAATCTATGAGATAGCTTTCTGTATCCTTCCCCTAAACCATGATGGTGAACAATCTTTGTCTTCAGGTCATTTGAGAGTTGTTTTGAGACCCCCATGTCTACTCTACGGAGAAAAATAAAAGAGGAGGGAAACGTACAATTGACCCCCTTAAATACTCTTTCTCATAATTGGATTCACCTGTGTATGTAGTTCAGGGGTCAATGAGTCTACCAAGCTGATTTGAGTTCCAATAATTAGTTTTAAAGTTTTTGGAATCAATAAAATGACAACAGTGCCTAAATTTATGCACATGCCTAATTTTTTTTAAACAATTATTGCACACTTTCTGTAAATCCAATAAACTTCATTTCACTTCTCAAATATCACTGTGTGTGTCTCCTCTATGATATATTTAACTGACATTTTTTATCGTAACAACCAACGATTTATACAGGAAAATCATGACGATTAACAAGGTTGCCCAAACTTTTGCATCCCGCTGTATATATATATATATTAGAAGTTTTGGTAAACTGGAGCATTGTCATATCGAGGGGATTGCTGTATACATATGCCACCCAAGTCAATGAACCTTATGTAAATGGTAAGATGAGCAGCTGTCAGGACCTCAAATAATGGATATCCCCTTTTCCCAGACTGCAAGTGTCCACACAGGTTATCATTATTATTGGATGCTAACTTCTCCTTTTCCCACACTACTGAATTTATGAATCCTAATTGCTTATTTGTTCAGATGTATAAAGTGAATCTATCACTGTAGTGTGGTGCAGTAGTCATGCCCAGCTATAATAATGTTGGTTGCAGCTCAGACTTGCAGATTGAGAGGATAGACTAGGGCCATTGGAGCTTCAGAAAGCCAATGATCCTTTTATGGTAGATTCCAAAGCAGGGCATTGGGAATCAGTAAGACAGAGAAAGGCCACCACTGGAAGTCATTTAATAAGGTTTAGGATTTAAGGTACTTACACATATTAGATAACAGCTGGCTGATCATCGCCACTTCCACCGACAATTGTTCCTCTTTCTACACAAGTGTACAGTATACACCAGACATTGCTCAGACTTAACAACCCCTGACATCTCAGCATGCCCAGTCACAATGTTATTTTTGATAAAGATCAAGTTTTTTTTGTTTGTTTTTTTAATATAATGCTAGCACTGAGTTTAGAGCATAAACATAGGATATGCAATAAAATAAAAACAATATAAATGAATATTCGACCTCACACATACCATTCACACCCAATGCTGGAAAAATGTTTCTAAAATGCAGAAAAATGCAAAGATGTATACATATATATACAGTGCTGCCCATAATTATTCATAGCCCTAACAAATTTTGACATTAAGATACCTTTATTCAACCATGAAGTATTTTTTGACGGGAAATGACATAGGTGCTTCCCAAAAGACAATTTACAAGAGGCATTATTGTGGGGAAAAAAACACATTTCTCAGCTTTTATTTACATTTGAGCGAAAAGTGTCCAAAATTATTCACAAACTGTCAAGTTCTATACCATTCCAAATAGTCCAAGTTGTTCTAAAGCACCCTAATTACCCTGATTAATTGGGAACAGCTGTTTTAATCAATTCAACAGGTGAAAAACAGCATATCTCTGCAGTTGGTTTGTGGACAGTCATGACTAAGATAAAGGAGCTCAGTGAGGACTTGTGGCTGCACATTGTGGCTACTCACAAGTCAGGAAATGGCTACAAGGCCATTTCTAAATGTTTTCCAGTACCACTAGCTACAGTGCAAAGTATTATTAAAAAATAAAAGATGTTCTGCACTGTGGAACATTTTAGAGGACGTGGTCGGAAGCCAAAAGAGACACCTGTGCTGGCCAGGAGGATAGTGACAGAGTTGATAAAGAATACAAGGATCACCATCAAGGCCATCTTGGTGAATCTGGGCTCTGCTGGTGGCAAAGTCTCAAGGCAGACAATCCAACAGACACTGCACACTGCTGGATTCTACTGATGCAAAATAAGGAGGACACCACTTCTCCAATTAAGGCACACAAAAGCTTGCTTGGGCTTTGCAAATACTCACCTGGACAAAGAAGAAGACTTCTGGTCTTCTGTGATCAAAAATTGAATTGTTTGGTCACAAATTATGTTTCCTTCACTTGGCATAAAAAGAGAAGCCTTCAACCCAAAGAACACCACCCCCACTGGTGGTAGGAACCTAATGCTTTGGGGATGTTTTTTCAGCCAATGTACCAGGGAACCTAATCACAGTAAACAACACCATGAAGAAAGATTAATACATGAGGATTCTCAATGACAACATCATGTAGTCTGCAGAGAAACTTGGCCTTGGCAACCAATGGACATTTCAGCATGGCTATGACCCAAAATACACAGACAGCAAAAGTGGTGAAGAAATAGTTAGCAGACAACAACATTAACATTTTGGAGTGACCCAGCCAGAGTCCTGACTTGAATCCAATTGAGAATCTGTGGAGGGAGCTAAAGATCAGAGTAATGGCAAGAAGACCCTCCAAGTTGAAAGATTTGGAGCTCATTGCTAAAGATGAATGGGCAAACATACCAGTGGAGATATGCAAAAAGCTGGCCTGCAATTATAGGAAGCGTTTGATTGCTGTAATAGCTAATAAAGGCTTTTCTATTTTTTATTGAGAAGGGTATGAATCATTTTAGACTAGACATGATTTGCTCAAATGTAAATAAAAGCTAAGAAATGTTTTTTTTCCACAATAATTCTTATTGTACATCGTGTTATTATCTTTTGGGAGACACCTATGTCATTTCCCATCAAAAAATGTCTTGCTGTTTGAATAAAAGTAACTTTAAGTAAAAATTTTCCATATCATGACAGACATCTAATAGACAAGCAAATATTCACTTTATCCTACTGGCTACCGCAAACCACAACTGAAGAAGGAATATATAAGTCCAATATCACAGTGGCAACTCCAAATTTTGGAGAAAACAGCCTAGTGTGCAGAGGCTCCTTCCCCTGAATTGCCTTCATGGAGATGGAAACCTTCCGTAATCTATAGAGAGCAGGAGGTATGTTCTCACCTTGTTAGTTACTATGGCTCCCAATACCTGAAGTTCCTCCAGCAGCTGCAAATGCTAGTAAGCCCCTTTGAGGGAGATACTAGAACTGCAAGATTTGATTAAAGCTCAAACCATTAAGCAGATTTTGAGGCCTTTAAACCCAGAACAGAGTCTGCCTTAAGAAAATATATTGATGAGGTGAAACAGGATTTATCTCAAATTACCAACCATCTGAGTGCAGACCCAGAAAATACAGCATTTGGAAATTGTAACTGTTGAACATAAGGAACATCTGATTTCATCCAGATAATTAAGGGGGTGTTTTGGATAATTCAATTAAATACATATTACTTATATCAGTGGCATTCCAGAGAAGTAACTTGTTCTTTCCCTCACTTTGTATTGTGTATCCCTTCTTCTCTCTTAGGGTCTCCCACTACCTTGTCCTGTGTCATTTTATCTTTAACCTCATTTGTATTCCACGCTGGAATGTGCTGCTACAATACATTTTTCTATGTGCATGATGTATTGTGCTGGGTGTACTTGCTTAAATCTGATGCACTGTCATACGTGACTGCTATTAATTATAACACCTGCAGACACATGACATGTAGAGATGGCCCGTAGCCCTCCGGGGTCCATGTCTCATTCATTTTGATAAAGGTCAGGTACTGAAAACTTTTGTGACTTAGGTGACTTCTCTTTTCAGTGACAATGCCTCCAGCTGCGCTGAAGGTCCTTTCTGACAGGAAGCTTGAGGCAGGGCAAGACAGAAGTTGGATGGCAAATTGTGACAGCACTGGCCACAGGGCAAGCCTGCGCACCCAGTAGTCCAAGGGTTCATCGCTGCTCACGGTATCTACATCCACACTTAAGGCCAGGTAGTCAGCTACCTGCCGGTCCAGGCATTGGTGGAAGGTGGATCAGGAAGGGCTAAGATGAGGTGTTGGACTAAAGAATGTCCGCATGTCCAACATCACCATGAGATCGCTGGAGCGTCTTGTCCTTGTTTGCGTGGACATGGGAGAAGGATTACTGGCAGTGGTACCTTTATTGCATTGTGCTGTGACATCACCCTTAAACGCATTGTAAAGCAGACACACTATCCATCTCCTCTTGCTCTTCCTCAGTGAAGTCAGGTAAGTCCTCCTCCTCCCCCCAGCCTCGAAACAATTGCACGGGAACATTGATCAGCACAAGCCCCCTGCGACACCTGCTGCGGTTGTTCTTCTGCCGCCGTCTCCTCCTCCTCCAAAGAAAAAACGTCCTCATCATCCGAGTCTGACTCCTCTTCTCCACACAACTCTTCCTCCTTCTTCTCCCCCTCTGTGCTGCCGCAGGTGTTCAGGAAACATCTGGTTCTGATGAGAATTGATCCTACAACGCTTTCTCCTGTAACTGTTCCTGTTCACACTCCTCCACAGCTTGATCCACCACTCCCCATCTCCCCAAAGTGTGTCCTTCTACTGTAGTTGTAGAGGTACTGGGTGATGGCATTCTCCTGTTCTAGCAGGCGAGGGAACATAAGGAGGGTCGAATTCCAGCGAGTCTGGCTATCGCAATTCAGGCGTCTCACGGCAACTTGTTTCTCTGCTGAATATCAGCAAAGTGTGCCATGGCCGTGTAAGACCGCCTGAAATGCCCACACAACTTCATGACCTGCTTCAGGACGTCCTCTAAGCCTGGGTACTTTGACACAAATCTTTAAATGACTAGATTCAGCACATGCAGGGTACATGTGTCAGCATTCCCAAATTCAACGCGGAAATGAGATTGCTGCCGTTGTCACACACCACGTTGCCAAAGTCCAGCTGGTGCGGGGTCAGCCACTGATCCACCTGTTTGTTAAGAGCAGCCAGGAGAGCTGGTCCAGTGCGACTCTCCGCTTTGAGGCAAGACATGTCTAAGATGGCGTTACACCATCGTACCTGGCTTGCAGCATAGGCCCTGGGGAGATTGGGCTGGGTAGCTGGAGAGGAGATCACAGCACCAGTAGAGTTGAACTGCCACTCAGTCAAGGAGGAGGAGGATGACGACAGCGAAGAGGATGTAGCAGGAGAAGAGGAGGTGGCAGGAGGCCTGCCTGCAAGCCGTGGAGGTGTCACAAGTTGGTTCGCTGCACAGCCAAGTACTCCCTGCTTGTCAGCGGTCACCAGGTTGACTCAATGGGCTGTGTAAGTAATGTACCTGCCATGACCGTGCGTGGCAGACCAGGCATCCGTGGTCAGGTGGACCCTTGACCCATCGCTGTGTGCCAGAGATGACACCATTTGCATCTCAACTTCACGGTACAGTTTGGGTATCGCCTTTTTAAAGTAATAATTGCAGCCCGGTATCTTCCACTGTGGTGTCCCAATGGCCACAAATTTACGGAAGGCCTCAGAGTCCACCAGCTGGTATGGTAACAGCTGGCGAGCTAACAGTTCCGCCAAGCCAGCTTTCAGATGCCAGGCAAGGGGGTGACTGGCAGAAATTGGCTTCTTCCGCTCAAAGATTTCCTTCACAGACACCTGTCTGCTGTGGGCAGAGGAGCAGGAACCGCTCAAGGTCATAGGTGGAGTGGAGGAGGGTGGCTGTGAAGGTGCAAGGGAGAAAGCAGGTGAAGATGCTGCACCTGAAGGAGGAAGAGGAGAAGGAGGGTGAATTTTCTTTTATGTGCTGCTTTTGCTCAGGTGCTCTTCCGATTGCAGTTTGTGCCTTTTCTGCATGTGCCTTCGTAAGACACTTGTCCCTACGTGGGTGTTGGCCTTTCCACGGCTCAATTTTTGGAGGCAGAGAGAACAGAGGGCATTGCTCTGATCTCAGGCAGACACATTAAAAAATGTCCAAACCGCTGAGCCCCCCTGGGGTGATGGCACTATGGTGGCATCAGCAGCTCACGTTGAAGGGCATGTTGGCTGGCTGTCCATAGGTGGCGATACATGACGCCAGACACTGCCACCAGCTGTTTCTGATGATGAGCTCCCCCTGATTCTTTCAGGAACTCATCTCCTCCTACTCCTCTCTGACTCCCCCTCTGAACTGTCCCCCTGTTCATCTCCTCTACTGGGAACCCACTTGGCATCCGTATCATTGTCATCACCATAATCCTCCTGCCCAGCTTTGCTTGCCTCAGACACCTCCAAAACTGCACCAACAGCAGGTACATCATCATCCTCCTCTCACGTTACGTCCATAGTGTCGCCTAACTCAGACATATGAGGTGGTGTAACTTGCTTAGAGCCTTCATCTTGTTGTAACAATAATGGCTGTGCATCAGTGATTTCCCCACCAAATAACTCCTGTGAAGTGTCAAATGCGGCGAATGTGGTGCTTGTAGTAGCGCTGGTGGCTGCGGAAGATGAGGTGTTCTGTGTTAAATTGTCAACCACATCCTGACAATCTTGGGAGTTGATGGAATGTGCCTTCTTCTGAGCACTGTACTTTGGTCCAGGGCCGCACGAAATTACATCAGCACGACCTCGCACAGACCTGTCGGGTGGCCCTCCTCTGGGTTTGCCTCTACCTCTGCCTCTACCTGTTTTGTCTGTTTTGTCCATATCGGGGGGGGGGGGGGGGGGGATGAAGTGAAAGGTATGCTCTGACTTGACTAATACAATGTGCATTCACACAGGTGTAGTTAACAGATCTGCACGGAGTGGTATATCACACTGCGTGCACTCACGTAGGTAAGTGGGTGCACTAAACACAACAGGTAGGTATATGCAGTGATGGGTATTACAAATGTGCACCTGTCTCACACACACATACTGTGAACAGGTACAGTGACCGGTGGTATTAAATATCACACTGCAAGTGTTCATGTAGCTAGGTGGGTGCACTGAACAACAGGTAGGTATATGCAGTGATGGGTATTACAAATCTGCACCTGTCACACACACGTACCGTGAACAGGTACAGTGACTGGTGGTATTAAATATCACACTGCGTGTGCTAACGTAGTTAGGTGGGTGCACTGATTAACAGATAGGTATATGCAGTGATGGGTATTACAAATGTGCACCTGTCACACACACATACCGTGAACAGGTACAGTGACCGGTGGTATTAAATATCACACTGCGTGCGCTCATGTAGGTAGGTGGGTGCACTGAACAACAGGTAGGTATATGCAGTGATGGGTATTACAAATCTGCACCTGTCACACACACGTACTGTGAACAGGTACAGTGACTGGTGGTATGAAATATCACACTGCGTGTGCTCACATAGGTAGGTGGGTGCACTGAAGTGAACAACAGGTAGGTATATGCAGTGATGGGTATTACAAATCTGCTCCTGGCACAGTAGTAATTATACCACCAAGGGGCCAAAGGCCAGCTGTGACTGACTGACAGGGCTGTATATAATGCAAGTGGGCCACACACACACCAAAAAAAATAGATCACAAGAACAAGATTAGCTCTCAAAAGAGCTGTTGAGGGGTGCTTTTTTAGCAATAAGAATCAGCGAAGGAGCAAGCTAACAAGCCTACAAGAGCCTAACTAAGCTTTCCCTATGAGAATCTGCAGCAGCTCTCCCTTCTCTAATTACTGCAGGCACGCGAGTGAGTCCAATGCCTGACGCTGCCTGCCTTTTATAAGGGGGGGGAGTGGCTCCAGGAGGGAGTGCAGCCTGATTGGCTACAATGTGCCTGCTGACTGTGATGTAGAGGGTCAAATGATGATGCACTATGGGGGCGAATCGAACTTCCGGAAATTTCTGGAACTTCTGAGAACATGAACTACGGTGAACCGTTCGGGCCATCTCTAATGACACGTACTGTGTCTTCTCACTGCCCAGCCTATACCTGCACTATTGTTCTCTCCAAAGTGGTTCCCACCTCTCCTGGGTGCTATTTTGCGTGCATGAAAAAAGGGCACAGTGAAAAAAGGGCTTGGCTTCATAACGAAATGGCATGGGTGGTTAACGAAATCTGATACACAATAAATACCGTTGTTAAAACAGACGGGAAATAATAACAAAAATATATTAACGTTAAAATTCATTACGTAATTCAACAATACAGCTTAACCCAACCCCACTTTCACACAGAACCCTCCCCTGGTGGTGCCTAAAACTAACCACTCCCCTGGTGGCGCCTAACCTTAATTTACCCCCCCCCCCCCCCCGTGGTGCCTAACCCTAACCACTCCCCTAGTGTTGCCTAACCATAACCACTCCCTCTGCAGAAACACCCTTTTACACTTAGAAACAATATCTTTGATAACGTAAAATCTGTACATATAAATGATATAATATGACAAAAACTATAACGTTGCTTCTAAAATGATAACTACTTCAAAAACGACTTCAAAAACACTGCCCTTGCCCATGCGAAGCAGGAATACTTTACCAAGCTCATCGGAGCACAAGCTTCCAACCCCCGGCTTTACCTCCCACCCCCTCCCAACCAGCTCCTCCTCCTCCCTATCCTCCCCTCACTTCCTTCACTCCTACTACCACCGAGGAAGTCAACCACCTACTGCAGACTTCCCATACCACTACTTCCCCCCTTGACTGCATCCCTTCTGATTTACTCCAACCTCACTTCACGGAATTGGCCCCAGTCCTCACTACCCTGTTTAACCTCTCCCTATCCACAGGCACCTTTCCCTCAGACTTCAAGCAGGCCACTGTACTACCCCTGCTCAAGAAAACCTTTCTTGACCCCTCGCTACCCTCCAACTACTGCCCTGTGTCCCTCCTCCCCTTTGCCTCAAAACTCCTTGAGCGTCTGGTTCACAAACGCCTGACCTAGTACCTCAATACCAACTCACTGCTAGACCCACTAAAATCTGGATTTCAGCCTTCCCACTCAACCAAAACTGCTCTCACCAAAGTGGTCAATGACCTTGCCTTAGCTAAAGCTGAAGGTAAATACTCCATTCTCCTCCTCCTTGACCTTTCAGCAGCTTTTGACACAGTAGATAATTCCCTACTCCTCCAGTCCCGCCAGTCCATGGGCATTCACGATCTCGCCCTGACATGGCTTTCATCCTACCTCTTCAACCGCTCCTTCACGACCGTCTTCAATGAGTCCTCGTCCACCTCCATCCACCTCTTGGTGGGAGTCCCCCAAGGCTCGGTCCTTGGCCCCCTACTGTTCTCCCCATACACATCCTCCATTGGCAAGGTTATCTCCTCCATGGGTTTTAACTACCATCTGTATGCAGATGACCCCCAGATCTACCTCCACACCCCTGACATATCCACCACTACCATGGACAAGGTCTCCTCCAAAATGGAATTTATGATCTTCCCACCCCGGCCATCCATGAACCTCCCAGATGTGCATGTCACTGTTAACCACACTACCATTTGCCCTACCTCTCAAGCCCGCTGTCTGGGTGTCACCCTGTACTCCGTACTCTCCTTCACCCCCCACATCCAAAACCTCACAAAGTCCTGCAACTTCCACCTTCGTAACATCTGTAAGATTCGCCCTTTCCTGACCTCTGCCACCACAAAACTCCTCATCCATGCCCTCATAATTTCCCGCCTTGACTACTGCAATGCCCTTCTGTCTGGTCTCCCTATGACCCGAATATCCCCACTGCAGTCCATCATGAATGCGGCAGCCAGAATTATCCACTGCTCCCATCGCTCCACCACGGCGGATCCCCTCCTTGAATCCCTCCACTGGCTTCCTATCCAGTCCAGAATCAGATTCAAGATACTGGGCCTGATTCACAAAGCGGTGCTAACCCAGTTACAGACTTTAGGCATGATAACCATTGCACCACACTGGTGAAAAGCCAGTTTAGGCGTGATACGTTTAGGCGTGCTAAGTTTAGGAGTGATAAGTTTAGGCATGATAAGTTTAGATAAGTTTAGATCGCTTGCAAAGTCCCGCATGCAAAGCAGCACCATTAAACTTTATGCGAAGTGCACCAGACTTTGCTAGCGCAAAACTTTTGATCAGCTGTGCACTGCGGTGCTAACCCAGTTGGCGCTTAAACTTATCACGCCTAAACTTATCATGCCTAAACTTATCACACCTAAACTTATCATGCCTAAACTTATCACACCTAAACTTATCATGCCTAAACTGAGTTTAGGCATGATAAAGGGCTTTTCACCAGTGTGCTAACTGTTAGCACCACTTTGTGAATCAGGCCCACTGTGTCTGACCTACAAATCTGTCCACAAAACCTGTCCAACCTACATTTCTGATCTTACTCAGAGGTACGCTCACTCCGCTCTGCCAATGAACTTCGCCTGACCGCCCCCCGCATAACCCAGTCCCATGCACGCCTCCAGGATTTCTCAAGAGCTGCTCCAACACTATGGAACTCCCTACCTCCACCCATTAGGGCAGCCTCCTCCTTCAACATCTTCAAGAAGGCCCTCAAAACTCACCTTTTCACTCTGGCCTATTACCCTTCACAAATGCTCTAAACCCACAGCTGAACCCTGGTCCCCTACCTTTCGTGTCCCTACCAGGCTTGCTTAATTGTACCCAAATTCAATTCAACTACATTTGAATTCGGGTCCAGGGCAAATTCGGATTTAAACTCGATTGCGACCATCGAATTCGATTCGTGATCGGTAACTGAATTTGGGAAATATTTGTGTTCGCGAATTCGGATGGCCTTTTTTTTTTTAAAGGGAAATCACATTTAAATAGGTGTAATTTAAAAAAAAATTGATGGAAAACTTTTTTTTCTGCATTTCTTGTTTAGTCTTCTTCACAGTCTTCCCCTTCTTCTTTTTGTTCTCTCCATCTTTTTCTTCACCGTCTTCTTTTTCTGTTTTACCATCTTCTTTCTCGTCATCAATCATTACTATCATCTTCTTCTTCTTCACTGGCATCTGGTTCTTCAAGTTCTTCTTCTTCTTCACCTGGTTCTTCTTCTTCGGGTTCATCCTCAATTGGTTTTTCATCTTCTTCTTCACCTGGTTCTTCTTTGTCTTCTTATTCTCCTTCTTCATTATCATCTGGTTGTTCTTCATCATCATCTGGTTCTCTTCTTCTTCAATCACCTGGTTCCTCTTTTTCTTCTTCTTCTTCATCATCATCTGGTTCTTCTTCACCTAGTTCTTTTTCTTCTTCATCATCATCGGGTTCTTCTTCACCTGGTTCTTCTTCTTCTTCACCTGGTTCTTCTTCTTTTTCTTCTTCTTCTGGTTCTTCTTCACCTGGTTCTTCTTCTTCTTCTTCTTCACCTGGTTCTTCTTCTTCACCTAGTTCTTCTTCTTCTTCACCTAGTTCTTCTTCTTCTTCTTCTGGTTCTTCTTCACCTGGTTCTTCTTCACCTGGTTCTTCTTCACCTGGTTTTTCTTCTTCCTTTTCTTCTTCTTCTTCTTCACCTGATTCCTCTTCTTCTTCACCTGGTTATTCTTCTTCTTCACCACCACCATCTTTTTTTTGTTTTGTGTTCATATTCTTCCTCTTGTACCCAACTTAATGATTTTTCCCTTACAGAAAGAACTCTACTGTTGTAAAAAAATTTCTTCAACACCAGCATAGCTAAATTTGTGGCATAATAGCTAGTGGCATATGGCAGCAGCTCATAATTCTGTGGACCCTGGCAGTGGGAACACAGACAGCAGGAGGTTAAATACAGCAGCAGCAGGAGTAGCAGGAGGAGGAGTGGTGTTTGGCAGTAGGCATGTCATGGGCCATGGTACCTAGCGTTAGTACCACGGCTGTAAATAAACACCAACCGCATGAGATTTCGGACAGCAGTCGTGAAGCCCACATTGTGTCCAATGCACAACTGGGACAGCACAGTTTTCAACCCAGACACCTCTGATTTTCTTTTACAACAGTATATAGCTATTGTAGTGTCGTAATAGCTAGTGGTGCATGGCAGCAGCGAATAATTCTGTGGACCCTAGCGGTGGGAACACAGACAGCAGGATGTTAAATACAGCAGGAAGAGGAGGAGGAGTGACGTTTGGCAGCAGGCAATGTAACGGGCCATGGTACCTAGCGTTGATAGCACGGCTGTAAATAAACACCAACAGCAGAAGGTTCTTGACAGCATTTGTGAAGCCCACATTGTGTCCAATGCACAATTGGGACAGCACAGTTTTCGACCCAGACACCTCAGAATTTTTTTTCTTTTACAACAGTATATAGCTATTGTAGTGGCGTAATAGCTAGTGGCGCATGGCAGCAGCGCATAATTCTGTGGACCCTGGCGGTGGGAACACAGACAGCAGGAAGTAAAATACAAAAATACAGCAGCAGCAGGAGGAGGAGGAGTGATGTGTGGCAGCAAGCATGTCATGGGCCATAGTACCTAGCGCTAGTACCGCAGCAACTAAAGAAAAACCAGGCCAAATTATCAGGACCCAGGGACTGAAGGTTGATGTCAAACAATAATTCCCAGGCACCTTATGTCCTCCTCTCGCCAACAACAGGTGCCTGTAACGTGCCTTCAATCCAGGCCTGGTTTATCTTAAAAAATGCGAGTCTGTTCACGGCCTCTGTGGAAAGACGAGATCGCTTCTCGATGACCACGCCACCGGCCACACTGAAGCACCTCTCGGAAAGCACGCTGGAAGGGGGGCAAGACAAAACTTCCAGGGCGTACTGCGTCAGCTCACTCCAGATGTTCAAGCGCTCCATTCAGCACTCCATGGGGTCCACAGGCTCCTCGCTGCCGGTGTCAAGCCCACTGAAGGACCCCATCTAGTCGGCCACCAACTGGGTCATGCGCTGGCTGTGACTTTGAGAGGAGGTGGCTGCTGCACGCACCTCCTCTTTCAGCTGCTCTACCAACATGTAGAGCGCCTTCGTCAATGACAGCAGGTCTCCTGGGTACCTGACGCTGGTGCTGGCTGCAGGCACCGGCTGCTGTGCTGGCTGGACAGGGCCAGAGGGGGTGGAAGGCTGGGGGAAGGCTTCCTCCAATCACCGAACAAAGATCTCCTGCAACTCCCTTGTTCGCTGCTCATGGTTTCCAGCAGAAGGAAACTGAGCCACCCTCCCCCTTAGCCGTGGGTCCAGGATCATGCTGATGCAGGCATCCTCCCTCACTTGCATCTGCTTAACCCTGGGGTCTGTGCACAGGCACCGCAGCATGTGCCTTGCCATGGTGAACAGGGCAGTCCGTCCACCAGAGACATCAGGGTCACTGGCCTCAAGTTCGCTGTCCTCCTCCTCTGGCCCCTGAGCCTCTTCCTCCTCTCTCCACCATCTCACCACTGCTTCTACACTCCGCTGTTCCCCCTCAACAGCAACGTCCAGCACCTCCAACTCCTCATCCTCCTCCAACAACTCAAATTCCTGTGCAGAAGTGGACTGCGCAGGCGGCTGCTGTTCCAACTGGTTCAGGGCCTCCTCTCCCAAATCCATCAGATCGCACAGTGCCCTGTCCAGCAGACAAACAAAGGGCACCCACTTGGAGAGGGCTGCCCATTCCTCAATCACAAGGTTGGTTCCCTGCAGGAAGGGAGCCAACACCAAGCAGACCTGCTGCATCTGCCCCCACTGTGCGTTGGAGAGGATCTGCAGTTTGGTGGTGCCGGGGACAGCGCCCTCAACAATGTGGCAGTTGACAGCCCTCCTCTCCTCAACCAGTCGCTCCAACATCACCAGGGTGGAGTTCAAGTGAGTTGGCACAACAATGACAAGGCGGTGTCGTGGCAGGCCCTAGCGCTGCTGGATGTCTGCCAGGTTTGCTGCGGCAGCACTGAGCGGCGGTCAGTGCGCACAATTTTCCGAGCTACTTCCAACAGCTCGTCCATCCCCTGGTAGCTGCGCATGAACTTCTGCACCACCAGGTTGACGACGTGGGCCAAACAGGGGATGTGGGTCAAGTGTCCCCTGCTGATGGCAGCCAGCAGGTTGGCCGCATTGTCGGACACCACCAATCTGACTTGGAGGCCTCTGGGCGTCAGCCACGTCTTCTCCTGCTCCCCCAGGTAGCGGAGCATGTTGGCTGCTGTCAAGCTGTTCTTCCCCAGGCTTCTCATCTCCAGCAGCGCTTGGCAGTGACGGGCCTTAACGCTGCTGTTGATGCAGGGTCGCTTGGCGGTGGGAGCTGCTGCTTCTCCCCTGACCCCGCGTAGTGGCACCGCATAGTGGGCGACTGGTGCTGCTGCTGCCGCTGATGCACCTGAGGATGGACCTGCTGCTTCCTCGCTGGCTCATTCCACTAGGCTGACACAGTGGGCCATAAAGGACAGGTAGCAGTCTGTCCCAAAGCGGCTGCTCCACGAATGCATGATTAGGTGGATCCGATCACTCGCGGCGTGATCGAGTGAGCGGCCCACATTCGCCATAGCAAATCGATGGAGTGCTGGGATCGCCATGCGGGAGAAGTAGTGGCAGCTGGGGACTTGCCTCTCCGGGATCCCAAACTGCAGCAGCGCTCTCATGTCACTCCCCTCCTGCACAAAGGAGTATGGCAGGAGCTGGGAGCACATGGCTCAGACAAGCAACCCATTCAGCACCCGGATGTGCCTGTTGGTGGGAGGCAGCACCTTGGTCACACCAGGAAATGACTCGCTGAGCAGGGTCTGGCGGCGTTTGCCTGCACGGGAGGAAGAGGAGGCCACTGTGGAGGGCGCTGATGAGGCCACTGAGGACTGGCTTCCTGGGGGGGAACAGTGAGTTGCTGTGCTCCTGCTGCTGCTGGATGAGTAGGAGGGTGGGATGCTGCTGCTGCTGAAGTCTGTGCAGTGGCTATCTGGCTCTGACCACTGCCTGCGCCACTGTTCTTCAGCTTCAGAAACTCACTGTACACCTCAAAATGTTTAGTCTCTAAGTGGGTCTGCAGGCACGAGGTACTCAACTTGTTGAGATCGCGACCTCTGCTCAGACTGACACCGCAACTATGGCAAATTGCACGGGTCTTGTCGACTTCGCACTTAGTGAAGAACTGCCAGACTGGGGACTTCAACTTGCCCTTCAAGCTTGAGGGCTGGGGATTTTGTTTTCGTTTGGAGGGTTGTGTTTTTTTCAATGTGCTTGGAGGAGGTTTGCTGCTGGTGGTGGTAGTGGCTGAAGCAGCAGGCTGTGGCTTCTGCCTTCCATGCCCTGTGCTGACCGACCTTGCTGCTGCCGCGCTTCTGCACCAGAGACGCCTCCTCCTCCCATGACGTGCTGCCTTCAACCAACTGTGCTGGTGGTTCTGGTGGCACATAAGGAGGATCCAGCACATCATCATTATCATCCCCAAACATCTCCTCTGAGCCCGCCTCAACCAACTCCTCTACCCCAACATCCCCTGCGTGATGCTGAGGAGGAGGGGCATGGTGCCCCTCCTCCTCAGTGCCAACAACAAACTCCTCCACCTCAAACTCCTCCTCCTGCTTGCATGTCCCCATCATCTCCTCCTCATACTGCTCCACAACATCCCTGAAAACGCTCGCAGTCCCTGGGGTGAAGAAAGAGCTCAGTGAGGGCAGGCTGGTTGCTGAGGTCGACGTGACCTCAAGCGGTGGTGGAGACCTGGTGCGAACTGGAGTGCTGGTGGTGATGGCACTGGTCTCGCTGGTGCTGGAGGTCTGGCTGGAAATGGTGGCTTGCTGCTCCGCCATCATTTCCACCACAGCCTGCACCTGACTCTCTGCAATGGGCCGGGGGCAACGAACCGTCTCAAAGATGGGCGCAACACGCAGCTGTTGCGCCTCTGCTCCCTCCTCCACAACTCTGCGGTCAGTGGCTGGCGGCGGACCAATCACAGACCTGCTGGTGCTGGCAGTGCCTCGCCCTCTACCTCTGCCAGTCATTGTACAATTATACAAATACAATAAGAAAAAAATATATATGTGTAGAAAAGGGCGGGAAAGGGTGTAAACTTTAATAAAGAGTCTGGGTTGGTGGTGACTGGTGGAGAGTGACAACAAAAAATGAAAGTTTTTTTGTTTTTTATTTAAATAGTAGTAGTAGTACTACTAACAGAAGTGTAGTCTACAGTAGTCGCTAACTAACTCGTGTGACAGACAGTGACAATCAATGTCTCTGACACATGGATGCAATCAATAGGGTCGGGCAGATGACAGTCACAGATCACAACAGATGCTGGCCTGTGAAGTAACTATTACACAGTACAGAAGCTAATAAACTCACAGACTAACAGTAGAAATTAAGTAAACTAGTAGTAGTGGTGGTAGTAGTAGTAGTACGCAACTAACTATAATTCCTAGTGTAGTACACAATAACTAAGTCGTGTGGCAGACAGTGAGTGACAATTAAAGTCGGTCACACACGCACGCAATCAATAGGGTCGGGCAGATTTGACAGTCACAGATCACAACAGATGCTGGCCTGTGAAGTAACCATTACACAGTACAGAAGCTAATAAACTCACAGACTAACAGTAGAAATTAAGTAAACTAGTAGTAGTAGTGGTAGTAGTACGCAACTAACTATAATCCCTAGTGTAGTACACAATAACTAAGTCGTGTGGCAGACAGTAAGTGACAATTAAAGTCGGTCACACACGCACGCCAGATGACAGTCACAGATCGCAACAGATGCATGCTGGCATGTACACAGTCAGTAACTAACACAGTACTGAAGCTAATAAATGAACAGACTACAGCAGTACAAATTAACTAAACTAGTACTAGACTAGTACACAACTAACTATAATCCCTAACCTACCTAAGCTAGTAGTAGGCTAAGGCTACCTAGGCTAACAGGCCTAGCCTGCACACAGACCTAACACTAGCCTAGTATACAGTATACACTAGCTGACTAAATACAATCAAATTACTAGCTATCTATAAATGAGTACAATATAAGTGTTCAGGAGGTGATTATGAAGCAAAACACTAGGTTTAGCACAAGAAAAGCACTTGCTCTCAGATTCAGCAGCACTGGAGATGCTCTTAGTACGCTCAGTCACAAGCAAGGATGGGGCTCCTCAAGATGGCCGCCGCCTTATATAGAGGAGGGGAGGGCCAGGCTCCCCTCCTCTGATTGGTTGCTAGGGTTGCTAGGGCCTCGGCTGGAGGCCTTCTGATTGGCCCAATGACGTCATCCCCTGGATACCGAAGTAAAACCTCATGATCACCGGGTCATCCAGCCGAATTCGAGAGCGACTATTCGGGGAACCTTTGAATTCGGCACAGCATCAGGCTTCAGCTTCAGCTTCGACAACCATGAAAATCTACCCGATTATTCTGGTACATTCAAATTCGAGAGTCCTGATGAGCACCCCTGGTCCCTACCACTCTCTCTAGATTTTAAGCCTTTGGGCTAGGTCCTCCTCCTTTTGTGTCCTACCTGATCATGCACCTCCATTATTGTGAACCCATGCTATGCATTTGAGCGAACCTAACTTTCCTAATCTCCATGCTCCCATCCAATGACTGACTAAGCATTACCTTGTACTCATACAGTTCTGCATGATCTGGATTTTCTTGTATTCCTGTATTGTCATATTGCTGTATGCCACCCCTAAATATTGTCTGTAACCTAAACTAATGTCCAGCGCTGCATAATATGTTGGCGCTTTATAAATACAATAAATAAATAAACAAATAAACTATAATGTTCTAATGTTGTTCATGATATTTTTCATTGCACCCTTTTTTCAGCTTTTTTTCGCTGGATTGACGATAATTGCATTCAAGTCTATGGTGGCACCCTTTTTGTCCACCCTCGTCCTGCGCCCTTTTTTCCTGCTACCACTATTTTTGGTAACACCCCCTCCTCTTACATATTCTTTGGTACCCTCATTTACTATTTTTTAACCCTGTTCATTCACCCTTTTATTTTAACACTGTTATGATTAACCACTTCCCGACCGCCGTATTGACAATTGGCGGCCGGGAAGTGGACCTTGCAAGGACCGCCGTACAGACAAATGGCGGCGGTCCTTGTAGGGGCATGGGCGGAGCGATCGCGTCATCCATGACGCGATCCTCCGCCGGCGCCTGTCTCCGCTCACCCGCCGGCCATACGGAAGTGCCGGCGGGATGTTAACCCGACGATCGCCGCATACAAAGTGTATAATACACTTTGTAATGTTTACAAAGTGTATTATACAGGCTGCCTCCTGCCCTGGTGGTCCCAGTGTCCGAGGGACCACCAGGGCAGGCTGCAGCCACCCTATGTCGCACCCAAGCACACTGATTTCTCCCCCCCCTGCCCCAGATCGCCCACAGCACCCCTCAGCCCCCCCCCTGCCCACCCCCCAGACCCCTGTTTGCACCCAATCACCCCCCTAATCACCCATCAATCTCTCCCTGTCACTATCTGTCAACGCTATTTTTTTTACCCCCCCCCCTGCCCCCTGCCCCCTCCTGATCACCCCCCACCCCTCAGATTCTCCCCAGACCCCCCCCCCAGACCCCCCCCCCTGTGTACTGTATGCATCTATCCCCCCTGATCACCTGTCAATCACCTGTCAATCACCTGTCAATCACCCCCTGTCACTGCCACCCATCAATCAGCCTCTAACCTGCCCCTTGCGGGCAATCTGATCACCCACCCACACCGATAGATCGCCCGCAGATCCGACATCAGATCACCACCCAAGCGCAGTGTTTACATCTATTCTCTCCTCTAAACACCCACTAATTACCCATCAATCACCCATCAATCACCCCCTATCACCACCTGTCACTGTTACCCATCAGATCAGACCCTAATCTGCCCCTTGCGGGCACCCAATCACTCGCCTACACGCTCAGATTGCCCTCAGACCCCCCCTTATCAATTCGCCAGGGCATTATTTACATCTGTCCTTCCCTGTAATAACCCACTGATCACCTGTCAATCACCTGTCAATCACCCATCAATCACCCCCTGTCACTGCCACCCATCAATCACCCCCTGTCACTGCCACCCATCAATCAGCCCCTAACCTGCCCCTTGCGGGCAATCTGATCACCCACCCACACCAATAGATCGCCCGCAGATCCGACATCAGATCACCACCCAAGCGCAGTGTTTACATCTATTCTCTCCTCTAAACACCCACTAATTACCCATCAATCACCCATCAATCACCCCCTATCACCACCTGTCACTGTTACCCATCAGATCAGACCCTAATCTGCCCCTTGCGGGCACCCAATCACCCGCCTACACGCTCAGATTGCCATCAGACCCCCCCTTATCAATTCGCCAGGGCATTATTTACATCTGTCCTTCCCTGTAATAAACCACTGATCACCCATCAATCACCCTCTGTCACTGCCACCCATCAATCACCCCCTGTCACTGCCACTCATCAATCAGCCCCTAACAATCTGATCACCCACCCACACCAATAGTTCGCCCGCAGATCCGACGTCAGATCACCTCCCAAGTGCAGTGTTTATATCTGTTCTCTACCCTAAACACCCACTAATTACCCATCAATCACCCCCTGTCACTGCTACTTATCAGATTAGACCCCTATCTGCCCCTAGGGCACTCAATCACCCGCCCACACCCTCAGAATGCCCTCAGGCCCCAGCCCTGATCACCTCGCCAGTGCATTGCTTGCATCTATTCCCCCCTCTAATCACACCTTGAGACACCCATCAATCACCTCCTGTCACCCCCTAGCACACCTACCCATCAGATCAGGCCCTAATTTGCCCCGTGTGGGCTCCTGATCACTCGGCCAAACCCTCAGATTCCCCTCAGACCCCCTTCCGATCACCTCCCCAGTGCATTGATTGCATCTATTTTCCCCTCTAACCACCCCCTGAGACACCCATCAATCACCTCCTGTCACCCCCTAGCACTCCTATCCATCAGATCAGGCCCAATACAACCTGTCATCTAAAAGGTCACCCTGCTTATGACCGGTTCCACAAAATTCACCCCCTCATAGACCACCTGTCATCAAAATTTTCAGATGCTTATACCCCTGAACAGTCATTTTGAGACATTTGGTTTCCAGACTACTCACGGTTTTGGGCCCGTAAAATGCCAGGGCGGTATAGGAACCCCACAAACTGACCCCATTTTAGAAAAAAGACACCCCAATGTATTCTGTTAGGTGTATGATGAGTTCATAGAAGATTTTATTTTTTGTCAAAAGTTAGCGGGAATAGATTTTTTTTTTTTTTTCACAAAGTGTCATTTTCCACTAACTTGTGACAAAAAATAAAATCTTCTATGAACTCGCCATACACCTAACGGAATACCTTGGGGTGTATTCTTTCTAAAATGGGGTCACTTGTGGGGTTCCTATACTGCCCTGGCATTTTAGGGGCCCTAAACCGTGAGGAGTAGTCTAGAAAACAAATGCCTCAAAATGACCTGTGATTAGGACAAATGCCTCAAAATGACCTGTGCGCCCCTTATTGCACCTAGGCTGCTAAAAAGTGTCACAGATGTGGTATCGCCGTACTCAGGAGAAGTAGTATAATGTGTTTTGGGGTGTATTTTTACACATACCCATGCTGGGTGGGAGAAATCTCTCTGTAAATGGACAATTGTGTGTAAAAAAATCAAACAATTGTCATTTACAGAGATCTTTCTCCCACCCAGCATCGGTATGTGTAAAAATACACCCCAAAACACATTATACTACTTCTCCTGAGTATGGCGGTACCACATATGTGGCACTTTTTTACACCCTAAGTACGCTAAGGGGCCCAAAGTCCAATGAGTACCTTTAGGATTTCACAGGTCATTTTGCGACATTGTTGGTTTCAAGGCTACCCCTCACGGTTTAGGGCCCCTAAAATGCCAGGGCAGTATAGGAACCCCACAAATGACCCCATTCTAGAAAGAAGACACCCAAAGGTATTCCGTTAGGAATATGGTGAGTTCATAGAAGATTTTATTTTTTGTCACAAGTTAGCGGAAAATGACACTTTGTGAAAAAAAACAATTAAAATCAATTTCCGCTAACTTGTGACAAAAAAATAAAAACTTCTATGAACTCACCATACTCCTCACGGTTTAGGGCCCCTAAAATGCCAGGACAGTATAGGAACCCCACAAATGACTCCATTTTAGAAAGAAGACACCCCAAGGTATTCTGTTAGTAGTACGGTGAGTTCATAGAAGATTTTATTTTTTGTCACAAGTTAGCAGAAATTGATTTTTATTGTTTTTTTTCACAGTGTCATTTTCCGCTAACTTGTGACAAAAAATAAAATCTTGCTGAGTGGGAGAAAGATCTCTGTAACTGGACAATTGTGTGTAAAAAATTTTTTAAAAATTGTCATTTATAGAGATATTTCTCCCACCCAGCATGGGTATGTGTAAAAATACACCCCAAAACACATTATACTACTTTTCCTGAGTACGGCAATACCACATGAGTGGCACTTTTTTGCAGCCTAACTGCGCTAAGGGGCCCAAAGCCCAATGAGCACCTTTAGGCTTTACAGGGGTGCTTACAAATTAGCACCCCCCAAAATGCGAGGACAGTAAACACACCCCACAAATGACCCCATTTTGGAAAGTAGACACTTCAAGGTATTCAGAGAGGAGCATTGTGAGTCCGTGGCAGATTTCATTTTTTTTTTTGGTCGCAAGTTAGAAGAAATGGAAACTTTTTTTTTTTTTTCACAAAGTGTCATTTTCCGCTTACTTGTGACAAAAATGAATATCTTCTATGAAATCACTATGCCTCTCAGTGAATACTTTGGGATGTCTTCTTTCCAAAATGGGGTCATTTGGGGGGTATTTATACTATCCTGGAATTCTAGCCCCTCATGAAACATGTCAGGTGGTCAGAAAAGTCATAGATGCTTGAAAATGGGAAAATTCACTTTTTGCACCATAGTTTGTAAACGCTATAACTTTTACCCAAACCAATAAATACACACTGAATGGTTTTTTTTTTTAATCAAAAACATGTTTGTCCACATTTTTCACGCTGCATGTATACAGAAATTTTACTTTATTTGAAAAATGTCAGCACAGAAAGTTAAAAAAATCATTTTTTTGCCAAAATTCATGTCTTTTTTGATGAATATAATAAAAAGTAAAAATCACAGGAGCAATCAAATAGCACCAAAAGAAAGCTTTATTAGTGACAAGAAAAGGAGCCAAAATTCATTTAGGTGGTTGTATGAGCGAGCAATAAACCGTGAAAGCTGCAGTGGTCTGAATGGAAAAAAAGTGGCCGGTCCTTAAAGCGGAATATAACCCTGCATTTCAACTTTGCTCTAAAACATTATTTACAGCATATTATATGCAAAAAGCATTTTTTTTACTAGACCAGCATTGGAAGGGTTAAACACAGAGGTTTTAAGTTCCGTGCAGACGTTCAGATAGTTACATTCTATTTAGTTATATGTATATATTTAGAAATGTTACACACTCTTTGGCTGTCCTCCAACTCCTTCTCAGTGAGATAGATGAGTCACAATAAACACTTAGATACATTTGTGTAAACAAAAAGTATCAAACTCAAGTTCGGATGCGTCTGCAAAAATCTCCAGGGACTTTAAAGCCCTGTGTAACCCTTCCAATGCTGGTCTAGTAAAAAAAAAAATGCTGGTTGCATATAATATACTGTAAATAATGTTTTAGAGCAAAGTTGAAATGCAGGGTTATATTCCGCTTTAAGGGGGTAAAGCCCACGGTCCTCAAGTGGTTAATACTTCATCAAGATTGTAGGAAAGCACTTCCTCAAATTCTCCATAGGTGATCCTCCCTTGACACCCTCTCTGGTTCTCCAGTATGTTACTTTGTATCTCAGGGTGTAATTCCAAGTATTTATTATGGAAGTCATTTTCTGTATTTTAACAGAACTTTGACCTCAATAATAATAAACATTCCTCCTTGCGCAATATAATATAAAATGTTTAGGATGTATTCTAAAAAAACATTTCATTTGGCAGCATCAGTGGTGCTCAGCAGAGCTCGAATATTCGAGTAGCTCGAATATTCGAGATCTTTTTCAGCTATTCAAGCTCGGTATTCGAGCTCCAAATAGCTGGAGCTATTCGAATGGGCTATTCGAGTGAACTCGAATAGCCCATTCACTATTCGAGCTATTCAAGCTAACAGCGCTATTCGAGCTCGAATACCGAGCTCGAATAGCGTCATAGCCCAGATTGATGTCCTTAGAGCCAATCAGAGGGCTCCCAGGCCCTCTGACGGCAGCCAATCACAGAGGGGGACCCTGGCCAGCCCCTACCCTATAAATAGCGGCCACCATGTTAGGTGTTTCCGTCCTTGCCTGACTTTGTACAGAGAGAGATCTGCTCCTTTGTGCGTTGGCTTAGCAAGAGCTTTATTGTGGTCAATCACCTAGCGTTTTTGCTCACATACATCACATTTTTGTATTTTGTATTTGTACTGTAATAATCACTTAGCGATCTAATCACTTAGTGATTAGTGTCACCTCACCCAACAACCCACTCCATTAAAGTACCCCACTTTTCACCCGCAGTTTTAAAAAACTTTTGTGTTTACGCCCAAAACATCTAAGATGTCTGGAAGTGGCAGCCAGCGCGGTTTGGGCAAGGGGAAGGGCAGCAAGGGAATCAGGAGGAGAGGGAGCAGCATTGTGGCAAGCCGCGGCCGCGCCACCATGCACAGTTCCGCAGCAGCAGCAGCGTCAGTGGCTAACATTCCTCCTATAGCCACTGGCCGTGGACGCCTTGGGCGCCGCCCAGCAGGAGCATCTGCAACTCACGCTGCAGAGACACAGCAGCAGCAGCGTGTAGCACCTGCTCCTATTTTCCTCCAGCCGGGTCGGAAACGTCCCATTGAGGAAAAGGATGCAGACACTGTGGTGCAACTGATGACGGAGGATGAGCAGCCCGCCATCAGCTCTGCATCCGAGGCCTCCACCCTCACCACCACCACCACCACCCCTGTTCGCAGCAGCCGCCCAGCAGGGCCTGGGGAGGAGGCCAGTTCACCGTCAGTCGCCGACCTGTCACTCAGCACTCTTTTGACCCCAGGCATGATGCGTTAATTGTCTGCTGTTGTTGGCGATTTGGAGGAGGAGATGCTGATGGGCACTTTGGGGGATGAGGGATTGGACAGCAAGACTGTGGCGACAGTTAAGCAGCCCATCCATGCATCAGGAGAGGAGTTTGGGGGGTCATCATCCCAGCAGGACATGTTTCAGGAGGGGGAGGATGATGATGACACGGTGACAGACAGAGACTGGGTGCCACCAGCTCCAGGGGATGTCGTCATCAGCAGCTCTGAGGAGGAGGAGGAGGATGCGCTTGTGGGCCTTGCAAGGAGGCGCATCATTGCAAGCATTGGCAGCAGTAGGCAGGTCCCACAGCCTGCTGGTGTCTCAGGCTCAGCAGCAGCAGCATCTGCCAGTACCACCACCAGCCGCACCCAAGCCCCCCCCCCAACCACCACAGGGAGACAGGCAGCAGCGGTTCCATGCCGTAGGGCGTTGTTTTTGTCACCAATCTGGCGCTTTTTCACCATGCCCACTGTGTACAGCAAGTACGCCACTTGCAACCACTGTCAGCGGAAGTTGAGCAGAGGTGCAGACCCCTTAAAGTTCAGCACCAGCTCGCTCATCAACCACCTTGCTGCGAAACATTTCCACCAGCATGAGGAGTTCCAGAGGCTGAAGGCATCTGGTGCTGGCAGTGGCACCACACCCATCACTGCACAGCCTTCAGCAGCAGCAGCAGCAGCAACAGCAGCCACCCGCCCTCCTGCTCCTCCAGCAGCACCAGCAGGAGTGCGGAAACGCACTGCTCCTCCCCCCTCTGCAACTCCTGCCGCCGACACTGAGGCCTGTTCTGGCAGCCAGTCCTCAGTGGCCTCCTCTGCTGTGTCTGCTGATTCCCGTGCCAGCAAAAGGCCACACCAGAGCCTTTTGAGCGAGTCCTTCCAGAGGGTGGTTAGGGCTCTGCCTCCCAGCAGCCGTCGCGTGCGGCAGCTGAACGGCTTGCTGGCACGGGCCATGTGCTCCCAACTCCTGCCGTACACGCTTGTGCAGGAGGGGAGCGACATGCGTGCACTGCTTGCTTGTGCAGCCCCAGACTGGCAGCTCCCCAGCAGACACTTCTTCGCCCGCAAGGCCATTCCTGCACTGCACCGCTTTGTGATGGCCAATGTGGAGCGAGGGCTGGAGCACGCGGTTGGTGAAAGGGTCCACATCACCATGGACTCCTGGAGCAGCCGCTTCGGGACAGGCCGCTACCTGTCCTTCACTGTCCACTGGGTCAGCTTGGTGGAAGGGGGTGAGGATGGGAGAGCAGCAGCGGGGCACAGCAGCAGCAGCAACACAGTGGGTGGTGCCACCCCGCAGGGTCAGGGGAACTGCAGCAGGTTCCTCCGATCCTCTGCCATCCTCCGGCACACCTGGCCAAACCCCCCGCCTCAGCAGCAGCGTGAAGGCCCGCCACTGCCAAGCGCTGCTGCACTTGGTCAGCCTTGGGAAGACCAAGCTGACGGCAACCCATGTGTTGGCCAAACTCCAGGAGCAGGAGAGGATTTGGCTGACCCCCAGAGGCCTCAGAGTCGGAGAGGTGGTGGCCGACAATGGGGCCAATCTGGTTGCCGCAATAGACAGGGGAAACCTGACCCACATCCCCTGTCTTGTCCACGTGCTGAACCTGGTGGTGCAGAAGTTCTTGCGCACCTACCAGGGGATGGGCGAACTGCTGGAAACGGCAAGGAACGTTGTGCGTCACTTCCGGCGCTCGGCTGCAGCCTGTGCGAGCCTGGAAGACGTGCAAAAGGAGCTGGAGCTGCCACGCCATCGGCTGATCCTTGACGTTCCGACTCGCTGGAACTCCACCCTGGCGATGTTGGAGCGTCTGGTTGAACAGAAGCACGCTGTCAACCAGTACCTTGCCCTGGCCACTGTTTCCGCCGCTCAGAGAAGGGACAAGACCAGCAACATCCCGTCCATCGTCCCCGATGATGACTGGAGGCACATGCAGCAGGTGTGCTTAGTGCTGGCTCCCTTTCTGCAGGCCACTAACATGGTGAGCAGGGACCATGCTATGGTCTGCGAGTGGGTGCCCCTGGTTTGTCTGCTGAACAGGGCCCTCGATGCTTTGCTAGAACAGGGAGCGGCAGCCTTGGACCAGCAGGAGCGGCAAGCAGCTGCACAGTCCACCTCTGAGGGGGAGGAGGAGGAGGACTTGGTGGAGGTCCCTGACCTTGCTGCTGATGAGGTGGATCAGCACAGTGCAGCTGAGTTGGTGCGGGGGTGGAGAGAGGATGAGGCTGAGGAGGGAGAGGAGGACAATAAGGACAGCACTGCTGCCGATGTGCCAGCACACGTGGCCCGCTTCTTCCCAATGGCAGCGCACATGCTGACGTGCCTGCGCAAGGACCCCAGGGTGATCCAGATGAAGCAGAGGGAGGACATCTGGATCAGCATGATGTTGGACCCACGCCTCAAGGGGAAGTTGAGCCAGTTCCTGCCGCCTGCAGGAGGAGACCAAGCGCAACAAATAAGGAGCTTGCAGCAGGCCCTTGTTGAGCGCTTGGAGGAAGCCTTCCCCCAGCCTTCCACCCCCACTGTCCAGCCAGCACAGAGGCAGCAGCAGGTGCCTGCATCCAGCAGCAAGCGCCCCACAGACCTGCTGTCTCTCAGCAATGAGCTCTACAGAACTGTAGAGGCTCCGGCAGCAGTGACTAGAGAGGAGGTGCATGCAGCAGCATCCTCCGCCGGTCACAGCCAGCGCCTGACCCGAATGGTGGCTGACTACATGGGGTCCTACAGCGGGCTTGACAGCGATGCCCCTGTTGATCCCATGGAGTATTGGGTCAAGCGCCTGGAGATCTGGAGCGAGCTGGCGCAGTACGCCCTGGAAGTGCTGTCCTGTCCCCCTTCCAGCGTGCTGTCCGAGCGCTGCTTCAGTGCAGCTGGTGGCGTGGTCACCGAGAAATGCTCACGTCTGTCTCACAAGTCTGTGGACAGACTGACGTTTCTCAAGATGAACCAGGCGTGGGTGGAAGGCGAGTCCCTGGCCCCTGTTGTCGGCGAGAGGGGGACATGAACTGAAGAACCAACGTTAATGTGCCTTACCACCCTTTACCACCTCCTGGCTCCTGCTCACTAAGCCAGCCTGGTTCACTTTGACTATTACGTCGCCTGCAGCCACACATTTTACACCTACAGTGGGCTGCTGTGTACTGCCCTTCTGCTGTCTGTCTGTGTTTCCCACTGTCAGGGTACACAGATTTACCTTCTGCTGCCACTCTGCCACCAGCTATTACGTCAAAAAGTAGCTATATCTGTGTAATTGGTTGTAAAACCAAAACTACAAAACCATTAAAAAAAAAAAGGTTTGATTTTTCTGAGGTGCCCGGGTTGAAAACTGTGTTGTCCCAGTTGTGTACTGGACACAATGTGGGCTGCACGACCGCTGTCTGGGACCTCCTGTTGTGTTTATTTACGCCCTGGTATCACCGCTAGGTACCAGGGCTATTATGTCACGCTGCCTGCCTGCTGCCACACTCACAATACTCCTCCATTCCTCCTGCTGCTGCTGCTGTCTGTCTGTGTTTCCCACTGCCAGGGTACACAGAATTACCTTCTGCTGCCACTCTGCCACCAGCTATTACGTCAAAAAATAGCTATATCTGTGTAATTGGTTGTAAAACCAAAACTACAAAACCATTAAAAAAAAAAAAAGGTTTGATTTTTCTGAGGTGCCCGGGTTGAAAACTGTGTTGTCCCAGTTGTGTATTGGACACAATGTGGGCTGCACGACCGCTGTCTGGGACCTCCTGTTGTGTTTATTTACGCCCTGGTATCACCGCTAGGTACCAGGGCTATTATGTCACGCTGCCTGCCTGCTGCCACACTCACACTACTCCTCCATTCCTCCTGCTGCTGCTGCTGTCTGTCTGTGTTTTCCACTGCCAGGGTACACAGAATTACCTTCTGCTGCCACTCTGCCACCAGCTATTACGTCAAACAATAGCTGCTCACATAATTACTCCTCCATTCCTCCTGCTGCTGCTGCTGTCTGTCTGTGTTTCCCAACGCCAGGGTACACAGATTTACCTTCTGCTGCCACTCTGCCACCAGCTATTACGTCAAACAATAGCTGCTCACATAATTACTCCTCCATTCCTCCTGCTGCTGCTGCTGTCTGTCTGTGTTTCCCACTGTCAGGGTACACAGATTTACCTTCTGCTGCCACTCTGCCACCAGCTATTACGTCAAAAAATAGCTATATCTGTGTAATTGGTTGTAAAACCAAAACTACAAAACCATTAAAAAAAAAAAGGTTTGATTTTTCTGAGGTGCCCGGGTTGAAAACTGTGTTGTCCCAGTTGTGTATTGGACACAATGTGGGCTGCACGACCGCTGTCTGGGACCTCCTGTTGTGTTTATTTACACCCTGGTATCACCGCTAGGTACCAGGGCTATTATGTCACGCTGCCTGCCTGCTGCCACACTCACAATACTCCTCCATTCCTCCTGCTGCTGCTGCTGTCTGTCTGTGTTTCCCACTGCCAGGGTACACAGAATTACCTTCTGCTGCCACTCTGCCACCAGCTATTACGTCAAACAATAGCTATATCTGTGTAATTGGTTGTAAAACCAAAACTACAAAACCATTAAAAAAAAAAAAGGTTTGATTTTTCTGAGGTGCCCGGGTTGAAAACTGTGTTGTCCCAGTTGTGTATTGGACACAATGTGGGCTGCACGACCGCTGTCTGGGACCTCCTGTTGTGTTTATTTACGCCCTGGTATCACCGCTAGGTACCAGGGCTATTATGTCACGCTGCCTGCCTGCTGCCACACTCACACTACTCCTCCATTCCTCCTGCTGCTGCTGCTGTTGTCTGTCTGTGTTTTCCACTGCCAGGGTACACAGAATTACCTTCTGCTGCCACTCTGCCACCAGCTATTACGTCAAACAATAGCTGCTCACATAATTACTCCTCCATTCCTCCTGCTGCTGCTGCTGTCTGTCTGTGTTTCCCAACGCCAGGGTACACAGATTTACCTTCTGCTGCCACTCTGCCACCAGCTATTACGTCAAACAATAGCTATATATCTGTGTAATTTGTTTTAAAAACAACACCAAAAAAACATTAAAAAAAAAGGTTTAATTTTTCTGAGGTGCCCGGGTTGAAAACTGTGTTGTCCCAGTTGTGTATTGGACACGATGTGGGCTGCACGACCGCTGTCTGGGACCTCCTGCCTGCTGTGTTTATTTACAGCCCTGGTATCACCGCTAGGTACCAGGGCTATTATGTCACGCTGCCTGCCTCATTGACTGCCTGCTGCCACACACTCATCCTCCTCCTCCTGCTGCTGAATTTACCTCCTGCTGTCTGTGTGTTTCCACTGCCAGGGAGCACATACAATGGCGCTTCCACCATGCGTGTGCCACCAGCTATTTGTTACGCTCAAAAATAGCTGCATTTCTTTAAAAAAACAAAAAAATTATATATACTGTTTATTAATACTGTGTGATATTATTTTTAGAGGTGTCCGGGTTGAAAACTGTGTTGTCCCAATTGTGTATTGGACATGATGTGGGCTTCACGACCGCTGTCTGGAACCTCATGCTGTGTATTTACGGTCTGGTACCACTGCTAGGTACCACACAGCCTATTAGGTCTCGCTGCCTGCCTCATTGACTGCCTGCTGCCACACAATCATCCTCCTCCTCCTGCTGCTGCTGCTGAATTTACCTCCTGCTGTCTGTGTGTTTCCACTGCCAGGTAGCACATACAATGGCGCTTCCAACATGCGTGCGCCACCAGCTATTTATTACGCTCAAAAATAGCTGCATTTCTTTAAAAAAATATATAAAAGAGAAATAAGTGAAGAAGAAGAAGACGATATAGAAAAAGAAGGAGAAGAAGAAGAAGAAGAAGAAGAAGAAGAAGAAGAAGAAGAAGAAGAAGATGAAGAAGAAGAAGATGAAGAAGATGAAGAAGAAGAAGAAGATGAAGAAGATGAAGAAGATGAAGATGAAGAAGAAGATGAAGAAGATGAAGACGATGAAGAAGAAGAAGAAGATGAAGAAGATGAAGAAGATGAAGAAGAAGAAGAAGATGAAGAAGATGAAGATGAAGAAGAAGAAGAAGAAGAAGAAGAAGAAGAAGAAGAAGAAGAAGAAGAAGAAGAAGAAGAAGAAGAAGAAGAAGAAGAAGAAGAAGAAGAAGATCCGGTTTCCTCCCACATTCCAAAAACATACGAATAAGTTAATTGGCTCCCCCTAAAAAATTGGCCCTAGAGTACAGTACTTACACTACATAATATATAGACATATGGCAATGGTAGGGATTAGATTGTGAGCTCCTTTGAGGGACAGTTAGTGACAAGATATATATATATACACTGTACAGCGCTGCGTAATATGTCAGCGCTATATAAATACTAAATAATAATAATAATAAGAAGAAGAAGAAGAAGAAGAAGAAGATGAAGAAGATGAGGAAGATGAAGAAGATGAAGAAGAAGAAGAAGATGAAGAAGATGAAGAAGATGAAGAAGAAGAAGATGAAGAAGAAGATGAAGAAGATGAAGAAGAAGAAGATGAAGAAGATGAAGAAGAAGAAGATGAAGAAGAAGAAGATGAAAAAGATGAAGATGAAGAAGATGAAGAAGATGAAGAAGAAGAAAAAGAAGATGAAGAAGAAGAAGATGAAGAAGAAGAAGAAAAAGAAGATGAAGAAGAAGATGAAGAAGAAGATGATGATGAAGAAGATGAAGAAGATGAAGAAGAAGAAGATGACGAAGAAGAAGAAGAAGAAGAAGAAGAAGAAGAAGACAATATAGAAGAAGAAGATATAGAATAAGATATAGAAGAAGAAGATATAGAAGAAGAAGATATGGAAGAAGAAGAAGAAGATATAGAAGATAAAAAAGAAGAAGAAGAAGTATATACAGTACTGAACAAAATTCTGGACACAACTTCTCTTTCCACCTTTTTTTTTTAAAGGAACATCCCCACATAATCACTTGCTGTTGTTACTTGGAAAAAAAGATGTTTCTTGCATCATTCACCCTCAAAACAAGTGTTGGAAGCTATTTAAGGCCAATTCGAATAGTCAGCTCGAATAATGAGCTCGAATACCGACTCGAATAGTGAGCTCGAAGTCCGAGGTCGAATCGAATAGTAAAAAATATTCGACTGAATTCGAATAATTTACTATTCGAATTCGACCAAACTCGAATAATAAAAAGGGGTATCCGAGCATCCCTAGGCAGCATACACAATAGGTTTTAGAAAGTCTGAAGCAGGTTCCACCCCACACAAACTCTTGGGTTGACAGTCCTTTGTTTGCATCCCAATCCATGGCCTTTTGCTACCTCCTGGGTGTTACTGGCTTCTGCATCAGTCTCCTCCCTACTAGTTTTGTCTATTAACTCATTTAGGGGAGAGATGGACCACCCAGAATAGCACGTGCCACCAGCTAGTGTATATTACACCAGAGAGCTGGTGTTATTTATCAACAGAGAGCCATGTGCACAGCCAAAAAAAGAGTGTTCAGCAGAGTAGCAAACCACTGGAATCAGTTACAATGACTGGAATACTATTGTTTTTAGCTGGAGTTTTCAGTTCACACCATCCACATTACTATTGGATATAGTAATACAATTGACGTTTTGAGGGGTGTTCATTTTGAGGCAAGTAAATGGTTCACCGCTACCTGCTTCCATGCATTCCGCTAGTTAGAGCACTGTAGCTTGGGGACTTTGTTGCTGTAGATGGTGCATCCCCCCTCCCCATACGTGCAAGTTCCTTTTAGTGAGCTTGAAAAGTTCCTGCCAGGGACAGTGCGCTTGGTAAATTTGAGCCTACTGTTAGCTGACAGTAATGGAAGAGGTCTCCACTGCAGAGTCCCCCTCTGACTGGGAAGAATGGTTTGGATGCCTTGCTGGAACCCATGTACAATTTTTTGTTTAGAAGTGGAACATTTAAACCTGATTGCAATTAAAATGCCGTCATTATAGCACAACTAATTCCATCTGCTTCTCCTCAGGAGGAGTCTCACCTACCTATAAAAGCAAAGTGACCAGTGCAGGAAGGGATGATTTAAATCCAATACTGGAAAGTTGACAAAAAATTTTTAGTAACAAGACGCCCAACTGCATTATAGCAGAGTGCAGCCTGAGAACATGGGTGTGATTACATTTGACATAAACTGAGAACTTGAGACCCAAATGCAATTATGAAATGGTCTAAGGCTTTCTTTAGGAGCCTAAAGCAACAAAGGCAAAACCCCAGTTTAAGTTTGTTCCAGGTAACGATTTTGGCCAAGATGGAACCAACTTTTGCACATATTTCAGGTAAAAATGATAAATAGCTGGGGAATTATTGTTGTTCTAGCCCTGTTTTAGCATGTAAACGTGTTGTTGTTAAATAACGACATATATGACAATGTTTAAATGCTATTTGTTTTTATTCACAGTTTGGCCTTTATTTGCAACATGTGTGGAGGCATAAGAATCTGATGAAAAAAAAATGACTAGAGGTAATAAGATTTGGCATCGTGAACAACTGGACATAGCAGGGATGGACATGCATTTATATGCACAATGTTTAATAGATTGGAACCTACAAACGAAAGTAGCTTTTCTGAACAAGGAGAGCCGCCATGGCGACCGGGCCCGGCTCCTGAGGAGGCGGGGGAGGGGCCCGGGGGGCCCATGTCCGTTTGGAGGGCCATGCGGCCCGTGCGCGCTACTGGGAGGGGGGAGCCGCAGACGCAGGGAGGGCAGCCCAACCTATCCCTCCCTTCCTCTCCCCCCCCCCCCCCCCCCCCACTTAGATGCAGAGTGAGCGCTCACGGAAGCGCTGTAGGCAGAACTCACCTCCGTCCCTGGTACCAATCGCCGCTGATCTGATTGGAACCAGGGATGGAGGTGAGTTCTGCCTACAGCGCTTCCGTGAGCGCTCACTCTGCATCAGAGGGGGGGGGGGGGGCGGGGAGAGGAAGGGAGGGAGAGGTCGGGCTGCCCTCCCCACGGCTGCGGCTCCCCCCTCCATTATGAGGGGTCACCTACCTACCGTATCCTGGGGGGCAGCTACCTACCTAATCTATCCTGGGGGCAGCTACCTACCTAATCTATCCTGGGGGAGCAACTACCTACCTAACCTATCCTTGGGGGGCAGCTACCTAATCTAACCTATCCTGGGGGGGCAGCTACCTACCTAATCTATCCTGGGGGGGCAACTACCTACCTAACCTATCCTGGGGGGGCAGCTACCTACCTAACCTATCCTGGGGGGGGGCAGCTACCTAATCTAACCTATCCTGGGGGGCAGCTACCTAACCTATCCTGGGGGGCAGCTACCTACTCTAACCTATCCTGGGGGGCAGCTACCTACTCTAACCTATCCTGGGGGGCAGCTACCTACTCTATCCTGGGGGGCAGCTACCTAATCTAACCTATACTGGGAGGCAGCTACCTAATCTATCCTGGGGGGCAGCTACCTAATATAACCTATCCTGGGGGGAAGCTACCTAATCTATCCTGGGGGGCAGCTACCTAATTTAACCTATACTGGGGGGCACCTACCTAATCTAACCTATAATGGGGGGCACCTACCTAATCTAACCTATACTGGGGGACACCTACCTAATCTAACCTATACTGGGGGGGCACCTACCTAATCTAACCTTATACTGGGGGGCACCTACCTAATCTAACTTATACTGGGGGGCACCTACCTAATCTATCCTGGGGGCAGCTACCTAATCTATCCTGGGGGGCAGCTACCTAATCTATCCTGGGGGCAGCTACCTAATCTATCCTGGGGGGCAGCTACCTAATCTAACCTATACTGGGGGGCACCTACCTAATCTAACCTGTAATGGGGGGCACCTAATTAATCTAACCTATACTGGGGGGCACCTACCTATCTAACCTATACTGGGGGGCACCTACC